>NW_023425449.1:45866751-46054251 GCF_014108245.1 Pipistrellus kuhlii | reverse complement strand
TGCTGGGAGTTTCATGCCCTCAGTTTCGGCATTTTGCCTGGTTTGCTTCAATGATCTGCGTCTATCTTATAGTTCTTACTTTTACTTGTTCTAAAGAGTCTGACGTTGACTGCTTCCTAAAGGAGCGGTGGGAATGTGCGCTGTTTGTGGGCGCGGTGCTGTGGGAACTTACCTGGCGGCGGGCCCTCTCGGGAGCATTGCCTGACCCCCTCTGTGCCCACTGACCACCTCTCCGCCGAGCCCCTCTGCCTGACCCCGTCAGCCACCCCGCGGCCTGCCCCGGGCGCCCTCCCAAGCGGCCGCGCCGGGTCTGCATGTGGCGTGGAGACAGGCCCGCTCGGGACCTGTGTGGAGGGCGTGGGTTGGTGCGAAGGCGTCCGGGCTGAGGGTGGCCGAGCACTCGATGCTGCTGACCCTCGGAGCGGCCGTGCTGGGCGTCGGCAGGTGGAGGGACGTGAGGGCAGTATCGCTGAGCGGCCCTGGGGCAGCCCCAAAGCTGATGTCCAAACACTGCCGGGGGCCTCGCAGGGCCTGGGCCAGGAAGGATCTCCTGCGTCTTACCCTTTACTCAGCATTTATTGAGTGCCTGCTGTGTGCAGAGGTGCTGAGGAAGCTGAGACAACACAGAAACATCTGCCGAGTGTTTGTAGTGTGGTGTGAATCACAAGCAAATCGTTTTAAAGAGATTGAAGGAAACCCAAGAATAGAAACCCCCAGGGCCCGGGGCCCGGTGCCTGGAGCGGGCTGGGCCTGTGCCCGCTCTGTCGCTGGTGCTGCACACCTGCCCGGGGTGGTGGCACTCTCGGGGCAGCCTGCCTCTGACCTCAGGTCACCTCCAGGCTCTGGGCAGCAGGGGCGTGGCGAACGTCCGAGGCGCACACGGCGTTCCTCTCTGGACCTGCTCGTTAATGTCTCTATCCCCCGCCACACACACACCACATGTTTGCTCTCCTCTGTGGAGAAGAAAGAGGAGGAGAGGACTTACTCTGAAACAGGTCCTCTCTGGGCGCGTCTGTGTTCGCTGAGCCTGTGGCAGGGCCCGGCCCACAGGGTCGTGTGCCTCAGAGGACAGTGCCAGCTCCCGGTGCTCCCACAGATGGGGAGGCAGGGAGACAGGCGCCTGATTTCACAGAGGAGGAAACGTAGGATAAAAGGTCACGCTCTCTGGTGGCTTTTTTAGGTCAATATGAGACAAAATTATCTCTTTTGAATTAAAGTTATTGTGGAAGAATTTGGCAAAATTATCTGTTGCTTACAAAGGCTAAGGTGTGAACAGGTAGCCATAGTGACAGTCCACTTTATGCGAATTTGTTTCTTAAATGGGAAAGGAGTGGCATTGAAAGATGCAGTCTGACGATTGCCTTTGTTGCTAAGGGTGCCTTCAGCCGCCTGGACCCGACCGGAGTGTTTGAGAAAGAGATGGTGGACAGGATCCCCTGCGGCCGGCTGGGGACCGTGGAGGAGCTGGCCAACCTCGCCGCCTTCCTGTGCAGCGACTACGCTTCCTGGATCAACGGGGCCGTGAGCACGGGGGCGGAGGGAGGCACCTGTGGAACCCATCCTGGTGATATAGTTGTGGTTTAAAATAGTTACTTAGCTTTAAATAACATCACACATTAATATACATTGCTTAGCTTATGGAATCAATTTATTGATAAATTCATTTTATTAAATAAAAATTACTCTGGTAGACGTGCCTTTAAGATTGGGTACAATTTGGAATTGTAGAGATGGTGGAAAGGAGATTCTAAAGAAAATAAATCAATTTAGGTTTAATCAACTCTGTCTTTAAAATTTGGAATTTGATTGAGAGACCTAAGGATGAGAAAGTGGCTAATGATTCAGAAACTTGAGAAAGGAGTTAGGTTCCGAGTTTTTATTTTCTATTTTCAGGTCATTAGATTTGATGGTGGAGAGGAAGTATTTATTTCAGGAGAATTCAACAGCCTGAAGAAGGTAATGCATTTTGTGAATATAACATACCATCATATTCACAGTCGGGCAATCGGGCCGGCGGGGGAGCAGCTAGCATCCGGGCACTGTGCAAGGACCACGCCAAACTGCCCTTTCTCTTCCCCGGGCAGGTCACCAAGGAGCAGTGGGACACCATGGAAGAGATGATCAGGAAGACAAAAGGCTCCTAAGACACCCTGGCCTTCGTCTGGGTTACCGTGGAAACGACACAAACTGCCTATAATCTTTTGAATATTTTCAAGTCTAATAAACTTTTGATTAACAAACATTTACTGAGTGTGTGCTGTGTACCAGGCCAGTGGTAGGTAGGCATTGTGTATTCAAGATTCATGAAATGGGATCTGGTTCCTTCACAATTATTTTAAACATGAAAAAGGGGGGAGTGGGTGAAGGCTTTGACAGGTGAGAAGTGTGGGGCAGTGGGAGAGGCCCGGGAAGGCTGGGGACTGGCAGGGGCCGTGTGGGAAATGGCGCCTGTGGCAATGGGGCCTGAGCGGAAGACAGTCTCGGTCTGGGGGGACCAATGGACTCTGCCTCCCGCTCGCTCCCTAGCCACGGGACCTGTGATCCTCTCTGGTTGCTCAGTATTAATGCAAACAGATCTTGCTGGCTTTCTGTCCGGTGTGTGACTAACCTACAGCCTTTGCCCTTAGACACTCACTGGCCGCCAGGCTGGACACCCTGAAGAAGGAGTTCTGATCGGTGACGAACACATTCGCCTGGCACTGGGCGGGGAAGGGACCCATCTGCCTCCGCGGTCAGAGGAGGGGACACTGAGGAGGTGTCTGCCCGGCCTCGAAAGAAAACCAGATTCGCTTTGCAGGAAAAGGTTCAAAGCTTGTAAGTGTCTTATGCATCATTTTATTTAAGCTCGTATTTGCCTTGACTGATCTGTCATCCTGAGAATCCTATCTAATAAAAGAGTGATATGCAAATTGACTGTCACTTCAACACACAAGATGGTTACCACAAGATGGCTAGCAGGGGAAGACAGTTGGGGGGACCCAGGCCTACAAGGGAAGGCAATTGGTGGGGACCAGGCCTGCAGGAGAGTGCAACTGGGGGCAACTAAGCCTGTAGGGGAGGATGTTTGGGGGCAACTAGGCCTGCAGGGGAGGACAGTTGGAAGGGACCAGGCCTGCAGGGGAGGGCAGTTGGGGGTGACCAGGCTGGCAGGTGAGGGCAGTTAGGGGTGACCAGGCCACAGGGGAGGGCAGTTAGGGGCAATCAGGCTGGCAGGGGAGCAGTTAGGCATTGATCAGGCTGGCAGAGGAGTGGTTAGGGGCAATCAAGTAGGCAAGCAGGCGAGGAGTTGGGAGCCAGCAGTCCTGGATTGTGAGAGGGATCCCAGACTGGAGACGGTGCAGGCTGGGCTGAGGGACACACACACACACACACACACACACCTGTGCACGAATTTCATGCAACGGGCCTCTAGTCAAATAAGAAAGCCATAGTCTCAAATCTATGCAGCTATAATTTCGAGCTTATGTTTTAAAAGGACTATTTTGCTTTCTGATGAATGGCTCAGTGCATACTCAGCAACTGACTGTCCCCTCAGCCCAGCTTCTGGGAGGGGCCCAGCTTACCCTGCCTCCTCTGAGGGGTCCTGCTGAGAGCAGTTCCTCCAGGTAAGGGTGTCGCTGAGCCCGTGTACACAGTCAGGTGTGCTCTATTGGAGAAGTGGCTTTGCCATCCCCACGGTACCAGCTCTGGCCCAGGGTGCTCCTTCCCTCCTCTTCCATCTAAGTGCCACCTCTAAGGCAGACCACCCTGACTTCCTGAGACTGGTTATCATAAACAATGTGAGAATACAATATGTTAGGAAGGGTGAAAACTCACTTCCTAAAGAAGACTTCTGTTTATACTTTCAGACACTTCTTTTCAGCCTTGGCCTTTTCATCTAATTTTTATTGATATGAAAGTTGTCGTTTGTGTTACTGGCAGGCAAGCCTCCTGTGGTGCCGCTCTGAAGGCCTCCTGGGGGAGCCATCTCAGCTCAGCTGTGCCTCTTCTGGACTCTACATGCCTCCCTCCCACTAATTCTGCCAGTGCAACTGCATCCACAGATTTTGTTAAATTAATTCTGGGTTCACATTTTTATAACTTTATAAATATTGTTTTCCCCAGTGTTTTCATAATCTCTCTTTTTTTTTTTTAAAAAAAGTTGAGATTGCATGATAAAATAGATCCTGTTTTTTTTTTTCATAAAAATTATTTTTTTCATATTTCTTTGTGTGTGTGTGTGTGTATTTTTTTTTAATTGGACTTTAGAGAGAAACACCAATGTGAGAGAAACATTGGTTGCTTCTTGTACTTGCCCAACCAGGAATCAAACTTGCATGCAACCTAGGTATGTGCCCTGACCCAGAGTCAAACTCACAACCTTTTGGTGTATGGGATGACTCTCCATTGGACTAAGCCACCCAGCCAGAGCTTTCATTGTTTATATTTGGCATACTTTATTTTTGAAAGTAGGTTATTTTATTTTTTGGTGTAATATATACACCTGTGAAGAACTTCTTGGGTATAAAACATCTTTAAAATTTGGAATTGTTTCCTCACAATGGATTCCTGAAGTAATCCTATCTAATAAAGAGTAATATGCAAATTGACTGTCACTTCAACACACAATATGGCTGCCCCCATGTGGTCAAAGATGGCCACCCCCATATAGACACAAGATGGCCACCACAAGATGGCTGGCAAGGAGGGCAGTTGGCGGGGACCGGGCCTGCAGGGGAGGGCAGTTGGGGGGTGGGGTGGGACCAGGCCTGCAGGGAGGGGCAGTTGGGGGCAACCAGGTTGTAGGGGAGAGCAGTTAGGGATGACCAGGCCTGAAAGGGAGGATAGTCAGGGGCGACCAGGCCATCAGGGGAGGGCAGTTAGGGGCAATCGGACCAGTAGGGGAGCAGTTAGGTGTTGATCAGGCTGGCAGGGGAGTGGTTAGGGGGTGATCAGGCTGGCAGGCAGAAGCATTTAGGGGCAATCAGGAAGGCAGGCAGGTGAGCAGTTGAGAGACAGCAGTCCTAGATTGTGAGAGAGATGTCCGACAGCTGGACATCCCTCAAAGGTTTCCAGATTGGGCCTAAACGGGCAGTTGAACATCCCTCAAGGGTTTCCAGATTGGGCTTAGGGACACCCACCCCATGCACGAATTTTGTGCACCGGGCCTCTAGTACTACTAATCAAAGGTTATAAAGCTTTTAAGGACCCTTGATGTACAGTTCCAAGTTGTTATTCCTGAGAGTGTGTTCCTGAGTGTGTATTTCTTCTGGGAGTTGGGGTTGCAGGTGACATTTACCATCTGAGCGCCTCCATCCCACCTGCTGACCAGGACGAGGTCTCCAACACAAATGCAGGGGCCTCACTCCCTTTCCTCCTTCCGTCCTCATCACCACTCGCTGCACTGCAGTCCACCCACCCGGCCCGGAATTCCATTCCTGGGCACAGTCCTCTCCATTCTGTGGGGAAGGAGACACGTCACTTTCTCCTGTTATAATACCTCTGTTACTGGGAAAGGTGGTGCTGAGCTCACCGACGGGCCGCGCTGGGCCGGGAGTGGCAGCCTGCCCGAGGCCCGAAGGCAGCACCGTGCGGAGTGGGCTGTGCAGTCAGGTCGTGCTGGCATCTCCCTATGGGCCGGGCGAGTTACACAGCATTTATCTTCAAGGTTATTTTTAACTCTTGAAACTATTTGCAGACAGAAGTACAATTATTTTGAACGCTCATCTCAACATGAAAGACAGATCACGGGAGACATGGCTGCCGGTGTGACTCAGCAGCAGGGCCTGGCCTGGCGTTGGGACCAGTGATGTGGGGAAAGGGAGAGCGAGAATTGAGGATGTTTTTGGAGGCAGCAGAGACACTCTGATGGAATGAGAGGTTCTGTGTGGAGGAAAGTCCCGGAAGGACGCGAACTAGACACCAGGCTGCTCAGCACGTGGGATTTAATCGGAGATGACAGAACACGACATCAAAACAGCATTTTCTAGAATAATTGTCGTCACCAACATGTGAAAACTGTTTAGAAAGTGGGCTGAGGCTGTCCTTCCATGGGGAGCGTGTGGGAGACACACAAGGATTGGACAGTGTGGCGTCCACCGGGCACTGTCTCCCCAAATTGCTTGACCAGCGCCTGGGGAGGTCAGGCAGGAGACGCCATCCTGCCATAGGGCCGCTACCTAACTACGGGTGTCGGTACTCCAGACGCGAAAGCACACGCCTGCTGGTAACTGGAAGGACAGCGTAGGACGGTCTTGTGGGATTGACCTGTGATTGTCTGAAGAGAGAATGCTTCGGTGAAAAGCTCGCATTAACACATCAGAGACTAGAGTTGTAGAGATTAATCCTGATGAATTGTTTAGGGAAACGCTGTCCAACTCCATGTACGAAAGCAGGAATATGTCAGGTTATTTTTTTAATGGGTGTATTGACTGGCGTAAGCGTAGACAATCTCCTTTTCAGTCCTGTGGTACAAAAACTGTACATTACAAGCAGTATAGAAACAAGTGGAAAGATTGTGCCACACACTGGACAGTTATCTACGGGCAGTTAAATGTACAGCTATAAACGGAAACAGGCTACTCCCTTGAGTGCACACTTGCTTTTAGAGAAGGTGTACCGCTAGCGAGTGGCCGGGTGACCACGCTAGTTGTCCCCAGCAGAGAGAATGAGGGCGAGGTCCGTCCGGTACAGCTTCCCCCCATCGGACAAGGCCATGATGCTCTTCTTGTAGTTGGGGATGCTGTTGATGTCCAGGTCCTGCACAGAGCACAGAGGGCATGCGGCCGTTAATGTGGAAGTGATCAGCGTGGCCAGGTGCGGGGTGTGGCAGGAAGCTGCTCCATACACTGGTCCCTGGAGAGGAGCTGGGTACAAGGTGGTTGTAAAGTCTATTGATCTCAGCCCTGGCTGGTATGCTCAGTGGTTAGAGTGTTGGCCTGCAGACTGAAGGGTCATGGGTTTGATTTCCAGTCAAGATTGTGGGTTCAATCCCTAGCCCCTGTCAGGATATGAGTGGGAGGCAACCAGTTGATGTGTCTGTCACATCAATGTTTCTCTCTCTCTCTCTTCTCCCTGTACCTCTCCCTTCCACTGTCTCTAAAAATCAATGGAAAAATTACCATTGGGTGAGGATTAATAAACAATAAAATAAATAAACATCTATTGATCCCAGTTGCCAAATCAGGTTCAGAACTGAAAGCTACTCCTGCCCCTCTCCAGTTGTTCAGAGTTCCAAACATGGTGTGCGGTGGCTTCCAGATGGATCTGGAAACCTGCCTGAGCAGTAAGAACTAGTAATGAGTTACCTGCTTGTTCTTCTCGCATAGATCCTTCAGCAAAGCGTCGAGCTCATGTTCATCGATGTAGCCATTGCCGTCCTGAGGGAGGAGAAGCAGAGCAGGTCTCCGACACCACGGCAGTGCGCCAGCACACGTGAAGGACATGCTCTGGCCCCGACCTGGACAGCACCCGGACCCCTCAGACCTCGCAGATCTGACTGCTCCCAGGTTCCAGTCGCCTCTCATTCAGCACCTTACATTTGCCACTTGCTCTGAGCGTGTAAAAGAGCTTCCCATTTAATATGTCTCTTCATGCTCACATCACCTCCCGGGGAGGTGCCCGGTCACCAATGTGCTCATATGAGGGAGGACATGGAGGCCGGGAGCCATGTGACCCGCTGGTGTCACACTGGTTTGGTCCAGGGGCAGAGACTTCAAGAGCAAATAAAGGAGGTAAACAGTGACCTTGCAAAAACAGCCTTTCTCTCTCTCTCTCTTTCTCTTTCTCTCTCTCTCTCTCTCTCTCTCTCTCTCTCTCTCTCTCTCTCTCACACACACACACACACACACACACACACACACGCACACACACCCATGGCAGAGCCTTTCTCTGGGTGGAGGAAACTGCTGGGATTCTTGTCCAGATTTCTCCTCCTCCTCTTCCAGGTGGTATTGTCTTTGTTTACAAGTGAGGGAACTGAGGCTCAGAGCACTTTGGTATCTTATTCTAAGCTTCATAGCAGGTCATCATAGTGTGGGATTTCGGTCAAGGACAGCCCAATTCGGGACACACATGATACATTTCCTGGTGAGAAGGAGGCAGCGGGGCAACTCATGTTGCTTTTCATAGGAGTCTGGAGCCTGAGGGTTTTCCCGGAGCATTTTCCAAATTCTAAGAACTACAACTAAGAACAGACTTTACCTGGTCATATAACTCGAAAGCTTTATTGAACTCTTTCCCACACATTTTGACACCCTGGAGGGTAGAGAAGGAGCAAAGGTTAAGATGCTGCTGGCAGGCTTTATCGTGCTTCCCTCAGCGACTCCCGCACTGTGACTGTTCAAGGAGACAGCACTGATGGCAGAGAGAAAGAGACATACCTGAAATTTAAGAAGAAAATTCTCCTGCACTGGTAGTAGCCTTTTGAGAGAAAAACATTACGTTAATAAATTAGACTTTTTGACAGAGGTCGGCTTGTGTTAATATTTGCGCAGCCCCTAACTCACCGGGCCATCTCCGTTAACTCCAGCTTCCCGTCATTATTTGAATCAAACAATTTCAGCTGAAAGACAAAAAGTCATTATGTAGCCATTGAATAATGGTTTATTGCATGAAGGACAAGAAAATTCAATTTAAAGCTGAGTTACGAATTACTTATATAGACAGCAAAGTTGTAGTAATAGCATTTATTAAACTATTGGTGCAAGGTTTTCAGTTCTATAACTTGTATAATTGCCAAAGTGTCTCAGAACAACTTAGAGCACTGTGGTCCCCACATGTCTGGAAGCCTGCCATGGTTTTCCGCCCAGATGTATGCATGTCTCCAGACGCAAGGGTGGAGAGGGCTGTGGCTGTCTGCAGGAGCACCCTGCCTGCCCACGCAGTGATGTGAGAGAAATACTTGCTTTTCTCTCTGAAGCATAATGGGGGACACCCACAGCAATAGGCAGACTCTATGAATAATCCTTGGAGAACAGAAGCTTTGAGTAACTTGGAATTGTTTTCATTCCCTTTGCATGCTGGGGACGCTGTAAAGCCCCGCCTGCCTGCAGCACGTCCATGCCCCGCACCGCAGACACGCCCCCCCGCAGAGCGCCTGGAAGCCCTGCTCAGCGCCGGGGCAGGCAGGAGTACTCTGCTATCTGGGATGGAAGAATGGGTATGAAACAGATCACATATGTACACCACGTAAGCGGTAAAGCATTATTTTTGTCGGTAAAGGGATGTGATGAGGTTAGAAGGAAGGTGTGCCTGGGGGAGGCAGATGCCGACACGTTTTATAATTCATCGTCCCACTGAGATCAGCACCGAGCCCGACACCGGCCACACGGATCAGTGCCCACGGGGAACTATTTCCCCACAAATACACGTCAATGTTAATTAGTTCTTGATTAATTTGCTTCTCTGATTTGAACTGGTTTATGACACTTAATCAGATATGCAAACTCCCATCTGAGTGGCTTTAAAAGGCGGCTCTGAGCTCTACCTGGAGAGGAGTCTTACTCTAAATAGATATCCCTTAAGATCGGACCGGCCGCGGTGGATGTAGGTTATGTCCCCTCCCGAAGCCGGCGCCGGGCCCGCCGTGGCACAGTTCTGTGCCCATGCCTCGGCCGGTGCGATGCCAGGCGGACACCTGGGAATGGCTGTCTGAAACTGGACGCCGCCCTTTACAGCACACGCGCTGTGGTGGCCGCGGCGGCAGCTCCGTTCGGAGGAAGGGCCCACAGAAGGGCTGGCAGGCTGAGAGCCGGCCTGGGCTTCATCAAACGTGATCACACCTTTTATAAGGGAACCGAGAGCCCAATGGACAGTTTTATAACATGCACTCACGTTGTGTGGGTTACTGTCTAACTCCACGAGGTCAGATTCCCTGCACGTCACAGCTAAAGCATGGACACACACGTGCTGGCTGCATGATGACACTAACTTCCAGGAGCGAACAATTGGGAGAGGGTTGCTGCAGCTGGAGCGGTTTAGGAAAAGCCCTCATGGTCTGACTAAGGGTCAGCAGATGCCCGATTACCCCTCGAAATGCGTTAACCTCGTGGGTGTGGGATGGCTTATCTGGGCTTTGTGAACGCATTTGGATTCATCCTAAGACATGGACGCCTGTGTGTGAAGCAGCTTTCTCAGCTCCGCAGCCAGCACTGACCCAGATCCCGCTCACATGCCCCCCCCTGACGTCAGGAAGAAGGCGAGTTTGGATGTCCTCGCCCACACCAAGGCGGAGCTCCACCACCACCAAACCAATGGCAGAGCAGACGCACATCGTCACCACAGGCTCTCGGCGAGCAGGTGGCTACAGGTTCTCTCCAAACTACCAAACCTGTGCTTCCCTCACGCTGTTCCTGACAGATTGGTCCAGAACTTCTATAACAGATGGCTGCCAGTGGTGTAACGCATACATCCGTATGTGACTTACATTATCTGAGTTATAGAATTCGTGATGTAATACACTGGCTTTTAAGAAAAACAAGTGATCTTTTGAGACCAAACTGCCGCACGAGAAGACATTTGCCGCGAGGGCCGCCCGCGGCCGGCCAGGGGCCAGCTTTCACGGATGGCACCCCATGCCAGATGGCCTGCACCCTGCTCTCTCCGCCACTGGCGGGCCATGGCTGCGGTCTTTCGGTGCCTTACCGTGAGGTCTGTGTGCTTTCCGATGCCTTACCGTGAGATCTGTGTGCTTTCTGGTGCCTTACCGTGAGGTCTGTGTGCTTTCCGGTGCCTTACCATGAGGTCTGTGTACTCGGCCAGCTTTGC
Source organism: Pipistrellus kuhlii (assembly GCF_014108245.1). NCBI lineage: Eukaryota > Metazoa > Chordata > Mammalia > Chiroptera > Vespertilionidae > Pipistrellus > Pipistrellus kuhlii. The sequence goes on along the minus strand of NW_023425449.1, from coordinate 46,043,505 downwards.
ATCATCCACCGTCTTGTTTGCTTTCTCCAGCAGGTCCTTCAGGAAGTTCTGTGGGACAGAGCACACAGGCTTCACCAGTGACTGCCTGGGGACGTGGTGTCTCTGAAGCCACACTGGGGGGGAGGCGGAGGGGAAAGCCACCGTCCCTGGTACCCGCAGACCCATCCCGGAGCCTGGACTGGGCGGGCAGGGGTCTGAGCGGACCTTGTGCAGCAGACAGCTCAGCGGGCGGATCTCCAGGACTCCACACCCAGCTCGCAGGGAGCACGGCCCTGCGCCTTGGCCTCGGGGAGAGCCTGGGTGCGCCCTGGTGGCCAGCAAAGCTCCTTCGGGCTGGCCAGGAGTGTCAGGCCGTGAGCCCGCACCGGCGGCTTCCTAATGCAGGTGGCACCGCGATGCCCTCTCATCCCCGAGGACACAGGCCGTGTGGCCGGAGGGGTACGGGGGGGGGGAGGTGAAATGGAGGTGCCGCCAGGGACAGGAGAGGTGTGGAGTGACCTCAGTGCTTGTCAACAGGAGCTCCCGAAGGAAGGACAGGGCAGGAGCAGTGCCAGCCTCCCCGCTGTGCCCTGGCTCTGTCCGCCCTCCCCTCCTCTGCTGGGGAGCTGCCCTGGGCGTGCGGTCTGGGGGCGGGAGGACAGCGCTGGTCCCCTTGTGTCCCCGCTGGGGGGTGGCCCTGCTCTCCCCTCTCTCGGGAGGAGACAGATGGGCTGACACTCCATTTCGGCCCCCAGCATTCCTCTTCAAACCTGAAGGTGGAAACTTCCAAGTTATCGATGAGATGAGTTTTATTTTGAGTCCTAGAAGGCTTCTGTCAGAGATTAATTGGGTTAAAAGTCCTCACCGGAGACGAAAATGGTGGTCACAAAAATAGCCCGGAGCCGCGTGGCCCAGCCACGCGCCCCGTTAATTAGCTCTCCGAGGGCCATCGGGACCGCTGAGCCCCCGGCGCCCAGGCCGCGGAGACTCTCCCGAGAAGAGCGCTCAGAGCGGAGAGGAGACGCCGGGGCTGGGGTTGGACAAGAGCAGAGCTTCTGCTAGCAGCGCCAGGCAATCTGCAGAAGGACTCTGGTTCGACGGGCGAAAGCAGCGCTGCTCAGCGGCACCTGCGGCCTCCGCGGGCCGACGGCACGTTTGCCAAAGACCTTGTTTCCCGTGATTTCACTTAACAGCGTCCGCCTGCCGGAGCGACGGCGGACCGGCCGCAGTGGCGCAGTGCCAGGCACCTCCGCCCAGGCGATCTGCCTGAGCGACGGGCACACAGACCGGGCACCGTGCAACCCACACCTGCCCACCTGCTCAGGTGACGTTAAATTCATCACGATGGTGCGCCCCCACACGTCCTTCCTGTGAGCGCCCCGCCCCGGCTCCGCCCGCAGCTGTGCACACGTGCCCTTCCCGCCGCACTTCGCTTCCCTGCGGGTGGCGCAGACGGCCCTCCCTCCGCCTCCCTCCTCACGGGGGAAGGACCCCCAGCTCACCCCGACGCCGGACCCCGGGCACGGCGGTGGCAGTGCGCCTGCAGGCGGTCTGCCCGGCGATTGCTAGCGCCTTTCTCCCGGGAGAAGCCGTGCAGGTGGATGTGTAGTTTATAAACTTCGGCTCAGGGAGGGGTGGGTGCGGTGTCACAGACAGCTGTCCGCACGGAGTCCAGCCGCTCCGCCCAGCGCGGGGCCCCGGGAGCCCCCCCCGGCCGGGGAGACGCGCGGCCGTCCGCTCCGCTCCGCGGCGGGGTGGGGGGTCAGGAGGCCGCGGCCGGGCGGCCGGGAACTCACCTTCAGCTCCTCCGTCTCGATGAAGCCGCTGTGGTCCGTGTCGTACTTCCTCCATGTCTGCGGGGGAGAGGGGGCGGTTAGACGGCCCTCCCGCTCCCAGGCGGGGGCCGCCCTGGGGGCCTCACCTTCATGAACTCCTCGCAGGACTTGAGCTGCTGGCACCGGAACAGCAGCAGGAAGTTCTCCTCCGTGGGCAGCACGTGCGCCAGCTGCAAGGGAGGGCAGGGTGAGGAGTGCGAGGCCCTCGGCCCTGGGCGTGCTCCCTAACCCTCACCCTCACCCTCACCTGCACCCTAACTGTCACCCGCACCCGGACCCTCACTGACACCCTACCAGGGGTCGGCAACCTTTAAGACATAAAGAGCCACTTGGACCTGTTTTCGAAGGAAAAAAAAAACCTGGGAGCCGCAAAACCATTGCGACATTTAAAACAAATATAACACTGCATATGTTGTTTCTTACCTTAATGCTATATACCGGATCGTGCAGAAAAAGGATTTTTTCACTTAACAAAAAGAGCCGCATGCGGCTCCGGAGCCGCAGGTTGCCGACACCTGCCTCACCCTCACCCTCACCCTCACCCTCACCCTGAACCTATCCCTAACCCTAATCCTCACCCTAACCCTAACCCTCACCCTCACCCTAACCGTCACCCTCACCCTAACCATCACCCTCACCCTGACCCTCACTCTCACCCTAACCCTCACCCTCACCCTAACCCTGAACCTATCCCTAACCCTAACCCTCAACCTCACCCTCACTGTCACCCTCACACTGACCCTAACCCTCACCCTCACCCTCACTGTCACCCTCACACTGACCCTAACCCTCACCCTAACCCTGCCCCTAACCCTCACCCTACCCCTCACCCTAACCCACACCCTCACCCTCACCCTCACCCTCACCCTAACCCACACCCTCACCCTCACCCACACCCTCATCCTCACCCTACCCCTCACCCTAACCCACACCCTCACCCTCACCCTCACCCTCACTGTCACCCTCACACTGACCCTAACCCTCACCCTAACCCTGCCCCTAACCCTCACCCTACCCCTCCCCCTAACCCACACCCTCAACCCACACCCTCACCCTCACCCTCCACCCTAACCCACACCCTCCACCCTCACCCTAACCCACACCCTCACCCTCACCCTCACCCTCACCCTCACCCTCACCCTCACCCACACCCTCATCCTCACCCTACCCCTCACCCTCACCCTCACCCACACCCTCATCCTCACCCTAACCCCTCACCCTAACCCTCACCCTCACCTCACCCTCACCCACACCCTCATCCTCACCCTACCCCTCACCCTAACCCACACCCTCACCTCACCCTCACCCTACCCCTCACCCTAACCCACACCCTCACCCTCACCCTAACCCACACCCTCACCTCACCCTCACCCTACCCCTCACCCTAACCCACACCCTCACCCTCACCCTCACCCTCACCCACACCCTCATCCTCACCCTACCCCTCACCCTCACCCTCACCCTCATCCTCACCCTCACCCTACCCCTCACCCTAACCCACACCCTCACCCTCACCCTAACCCACACCCTCACCTCACCCTCACCCTCACCCTCACCCACACCCTCACCCTCACCCTCACCCTCACCCTCACCCTAACCCCGGAGAGCAGTGCCAACTGCCTTTCCCTTCCCGCGGCCTGGTTCCTGGAGAGCCACTGTGCTCCCCGGACTGTCCTCGGGCCAGGGCATTACCGGCAGCTGGAGGCTGTGCCCGCCCTCCATCTGCAGTACAGCTCCTCTCTGGCACAGGGCATGGGCGAGGGCGTGCACTGCAGGGTGAGGGTGGGCACTGCAGGGGAGAGGCAGGGAGAGGGCGTGCACTGCAGGGGAGAGGCAGGGAGAGGGCGTGCACTGCAGGGGAGAGGTTGGGTGAGGGTGTGGTGTGCACTGCATGGGAGAGGCAGGGTGAGGGTGTGCACTGCAGGGGAGAGGCAGGGTGAGGGCGTGCACTGCAGGGGAGAGACTGGGAGAGGGTGTGCACTGCAGGGGAGAGGCTGGGAGAGGGTGTGCACTGCAGGGGAGAGGCAGGGAGAGGGCGTGCACTGCAGGGGAGACTGGGTGAGGGTGCGCACTGCAGGGGAGAGGCTGGGTGAGGGTGTGGTGTGCACTGCAGGGGAGAGGCAGGGTGAGGGTGTGCATTGCAGGGGAGAGGCTGGGTGAGGGTGTGGTGTGCACTGCATGGGAGAGTCAGGGTGAGGGTGTGCACTGCAGGGGAGAGGCAGGGTGAGGGCGTGCACTGCAGGGGAGAGGCTGGGTGAGGGTGTGGTGTGCACTGCAGGGGAGAGGCAGGGTGAGGGCGTGCACTGCAGGGGAGAGGCTGGGAGAGGGTGTGCACTGCAGGGGAGAGGCAGAAAGAGTGATGTGGGGAAAGGAGGCCGGGAAGAAGTGGGTTCCCAAGTCTGAGAAGGAAGATGAGCCCAAACAATTGGAAGGTTCTGGAATGAGGTGAGAAGACAGCTCCCATCAGCGGCACTCACTGGGCCTGCTGGGCCGTGTTCTGCTTGAGGATGGCTCTGGGCTTCCTTTATGATCTCCCTTTCGGGGCCCTGTGACAGCCCCTCAGAGCTCTCCTCAGAGCTGTCTCAGCTTAAATGCCCCCCCCCCCCCCCTTTTTAATGAAAGGCGGCTCCTGCTCCCGTTCCGGGATGAACAGGATCCTCTGGGCCGGGAGGGAGGTGGGCTGATAGTGAGCACAGCCGGGCCGGGTGGCTAATTGGCCTCCGGCCACTTCCATCCTCACCACTGGCAGGTGCCGAAATAGAGCCGGGCGGCGCGGTGGGTGCCGGGTCTGGGGTGGTGGGGGGAAGAGGCTGCGTCACGCACCGGAATGCACTCACCCCTTCCTGCCACGCTGGGAGCCCTGCCTGGGTGTGGGCCCCACCGATGTGGCTCCGGAGGAACCTTCAGATCAGCATGTGGTGCAAGGTTCTCCCAAACTAGCAACTCTCACTTCACCAGTTTCCACCCTTTAGGCCCACTGAAATTCCAAAATCTATCATCTATCTGCCGAAACTGGTCTGGCTCAGTGGATAGAGCATCGGCCTGCGGACTGAAGGGTCCGGGGTTCGATTCTGGTCAGGGGCATGTACCTTGGTTGCGGGCAAATCCCCAGTGGGGGGTGTGTAAGAGGCAGCTGATCGATGACTCTCTCTCATTGATGTTTCTAACTATCTCTCTCCCTTCCTCTCTGTAAAAAATCAATAAAATATATTTTAAAAATTCTTTAAAAAAATAAATAAAATCTATCATCTATCTATCATTTATCTATATATCACCTATCTATCACTTACCTATCTATCTATATATATCTATCATCTATCTATATCTATCTATCATCTATCTATCTATCTATCTATCTATCTATCATCTCTATCTATCTATCCATCCATCATCTATATATCCTAGTTTAACATAATCTGTATCGTTCTAACTTATGTGCAGGTGATCTCAGCTTCTTCATGCCGAGTCAAATGCCCTCTAACTCACCTGATTTAGGTTTTGAAATAACATCTCAGGTTAGAACATGCCATTTAGAGGTGGGCACAGGGGTTGAAACCTAGGGAACAGCCCCCAAGTCCCTGAGGATGTGAGTGTGGCTCAGCCAGAAATGCCCTCTTGTTCATCTGCGCGCAGGTGGCTGAGCATCAGTCTAGCGCCAGTCCACCTAGGAAGCGGACCGCCGCCCGTGCCACTGGCCCTGATGTCTGGGTGGCCGCTGAGGGCAGATGCTCTCGGTTTCTGTTCCCGAACACTCAGCCCCTGTGCCCGGCACAGGCTGTGGACCGGCTGATAACTTTTTCATAAAAATACCCACTTACTGCCAAAACCGGTTTGGCTCAGTGGTAGAGCATCGGCCTGCGGACTGAAAGGTCCCAGGTTCGATTCCGGTCAGGGGTATGTATGTTGGTTGCGGGCACATCCCTGGTAGTGGGTGTGCAAGAGGCAGCTGGTCGATGTTTCTCTCTCATTGACGTTTCTGGCTCTCTGTCTCTCTCCCTTCCTCTCTGTAAAAAGTCAATAAAATATATTAAAAAAATACCCACTTACTGTAACTTATATGAATAATTTGTTTTTACTACCTTTATTGTAGTTTTCTATATTGCTTAGATTTTCATAATTATTGTGTGTTGTTTTGAACAGAAAAGCATATTTTTTCTTAAATTCTACTTATCAAAATCCACTAAGTACATAAAAACATTAAACAAAAATTAAGAGAAAAAGTGAGTAGGCGATGACCAAGGGTGAAGTTAGGAAAATTTTAACTATCTTTGGTTCAAAAATTAAAATTCACTGATCTCGCGTGAAGTTCAGAGATCGCTGGAAAGTCAAACACAGAGATGGCAAAACCCTCTTCATTTTACTGTAAATGTCTTTGCCCATTCCATTTCGTCCTACGTGCAACATATCCCGTCTTCTAATGTCAAATGTTATGTCAAACCGAATGCAGCCACCCTGTCTTACAGCCGCCGGACGCATCGGCGCTGCGAGGGGGCTCCGCCAGCTGGCGTGGTGGTGGTGTTGGCCCGTGGGCCGCGGTCTGGCGGAGAGAGACCTGCATTCATCCGAAGAGTAACCACATCACTTTAAATCTTAGAACACATACACTTATGTGACCAGGGCGTTAAGTTTCTCATATGTAAAGAGGGTTAAGTTTTAAGTTTCTTTCCAAGGCCTGCGCGAAGCGATGGAGGAGGTGACTCAGCTGTGAGTCCGGCAAGCAGACCCGATAAGCACGGTCAGGCCGGCCCACCCAGAGCCGAAACATCATCTCATCACCATCACCTCCTGGCCTGACGAGGATATAGCGGAGGTCTGCAGACGCCCAGGCCTGCAGGAGCAGCGTTCCGTTCCCAGCTCACCCGGCCCTCACCCTAACAGTCCTGTCCCCTCCTGCTGGAGACGGGACTCAGATGCTTCTAGAGCCCTGTCTTCTTGGCTGGCTGCCTTCTCAATGAACGCCTCATGTGATTCAACCCCCTTCGTGATTAGACACAGCGACAGGCAGCCCTCTCCCCTTTGCCTCCCTCCGGGGTTTCCCGGTAACAGGTCCTGGGTTCGATTCTGGTCAAGGGCATGTCCTTCGGTTGCAGGACTGACGCAGGATTCAAACAATGGATAGTGGATGTGTCTCTCCCACACTGATGTCTCTCTCCTCCTCCCTTCCATTCTCTCTAAAAATCAAGGGAAAATACCTACAGGTGAGGATGAAAAAAAGAGGGGTTGACTGTGTGGGTAGCATGGGCGCCGGGTCCGGGACTCAGCATGTGGCCCCAATCTCTCCCTCCCGGTGCGGGCCTCGCTGCAGGCAGTCCCAGGCCACTGCTTGGCCAGGGAAGTGTCCTGTCACCTCTCCTTGAACTCAGTACGCTCCCGTGGGCCGGAGGAGAGGTGGCCACGTGGAGGGAGGGAGTGGAAGGCGGGGCTGTGGCCGCACAGACTCACCGGTCCCTGAGCTGGGAGCCTCTCACCCGCCCGCTGCCCGCGGAGTGCACGGCCGGGGCACGTGGGCTGGGCCTCGCCGGTTCCGGGCCCAGTGCCTGTAGCCAGCCTGACCCGGAGTGAAGGCTGCTCCTGGGCAGACCCTCCGAGGAGGCAGGGGGCGGGAGGGGAGCATGAGGCACCCTCAGACCTGCTTCCAGGGTCAGGGTGCTGTGTGGCCTCAGCTGGCAGGTCTGGGAGGTGACCGGGCCGAAGGGAGCTGTGTCCCCACGCACATGGGCCTGCACAGGCTCTGTCCTCTCACTCCAAACCGGGGCCCTGGGAAGGTCTTCCCAGCCCAAGCGACTGTGGGGCCCGCTGGTCCTGGGGGCTGTCGCAGCCCAGGCCCCTCCGCCGGTCCTGCTCTGTCCTCCCCTTCCACAGGAACTGACCAGCAGCCCAGCCAGCCACCCTCTCCGTCCGCAGCCTGCTTCCCAGGGAGCGGCCCAGCCTCTGCGGTGTGTCTGCAGTTGCCCCAAGTTCCGGCTGTGACCGGGCCATGCTGTGAGCATGCGCTGGGCTGGGGCTCGGTCTGCTAGGAAGACTCTAGAGGGGCAGGCACGTCAAAGCTGGAGGCGAGGGCAAGAGGGCGAAGGACCAGGAGGGGGCATGCCCACGGCAGCACCAGGGATCTGCCTCGGTGGCTGTGCTGACGCCCAGGCGCGGCACAAGCCTGTGTTTTCATTTGGGAACCAGAGGGACGTGTCAGGAAGCCTGGGAGCCTCCATCGCCTCTCCTTGGGTCTGGCTGAACTTGGGCTGGATGTGACCAGTCGTATAAGAAGTGGGGAAGGTGTGGCATTCGGAGGAGCGTGCTCAGTTCCCGGCGGCCCTTCCCATGGGGAGCGGCAGCAGCTGACACATTTGTGAGCTGTGAATGTGCCAGGCTTTACCTATTTGCCTGGCACGTGTTGTCACATTTGATGTCGCTACTCAGACGCCACCCCCGTTCACCGCCAAGGAGACTGAGGCTCTGGACAGGGCTGCGTCGATGGGGCTCTTAGCTCGAGCCGGATTAGAAGTTGTCAGCCTGACTCTCGATTCTAAGACCCTGGTCCCTTACCATCCTCACCCTAATTAAAACCTCAGTCAGAAAGCTTTCTAATAAACACTAAACGTTCTGTGTGGAGGCAGTTTTAAACCAGAGCTCACTGTCCGTCACTCCCCAAGGCCTCGGGGAACAGCACCTCCCGAACATGGAACCTCCAGCTCCGGTCTGAGGCCGGCTCGCTGTGCAGGGGCTGCTGCAGGGCTGAGCCTAAGCAGCTTTCCGCTCCGTCTGCAGGCGACTGACCCGGACTCACAGACGCAGTCGGGAGAGCAGGCGCTTGAGACCAGGGCCAAGCGCAAGCCCGTGGACCCCCTCCCGCCAGGGGAGCTCGGAGGAGAATGTCCGTCATCTCCAGTCCTTCCCTCCTGTCACCTCTAACCGCCCTCCGGCCAGCCCAGGCCTCTGCAGTCCTCGCCGAGCAGCCTGGCTGCCATGGCAGCTGTGAATCACCGTGGAGTCCAGCTCCCCTCTGACTGCACGTGAGCAGCCTCCTCGCAGAGCTGCCTGGTGCCCGCGTCCAAGCCGCCCCTGGCGGGTGGCCGCCTTCGTGGGACGGAGCTTGGAAATGGGCCTGTGCACCCGGACCCCCCCTCAGTCTGAGAGGACGGGCCTGGTTCCCCAGGTTACCGGTGAGGAAGCACAGCCACCGCTGAGGCAGCACAGCGTCCCTGCGACCACGTGGTGGGGGGCGGGCATGCCGACGAGGCCACGCGGGTCCCTTCCCACCGCTGCCAGGACGGTGTCTGTGCCCAGGTCACCAGCGGGTGTGTAAGGGGCCGCCTGTGCCGGGCTGAGCCAGGGGGATGGACTTGATTTAGTGCCCTTTCCTGTGACCCTGTGACCCTGTGACCGGAGGGCACCTGGCCCCGTGGTGCCTCCCTCCTTCAGCGCTTCCCGGCTCTTTCCCATGAGGCTCAGAGCCTCTGCTTCCCTCTGCACCCCACTGACACCCCGGCAGAGCCCACGTTCACAGGAGCCTCCCAGCGCCCGGCCGCTCCTCCCTCCCCTCTGTCAGCACCCCCACTCCTGACAGGGGCTGGGCTCAGAGCCGTCCGGTTCCTCACTCCTGCCTGTGGGCACCTGCAGGCATCAGTCACCCTTTCTGGGTCCAGTCTCCTCATCGAGAAAATGAGGACTTTGTTGGTTTGTCTAGCAGAGGTTCTAGGTGCGGGATCCCCTGAGCCTCCTAAAGCACGAGGGAGCCTCCCTCCCTCCCTCTCTTCCTCCTTCCCTCCCTCCCTCAGCCTCAGCCTCAGCCTCAGCCTCAGCCTCAGCCTCGCTGACCCAGGGCCTCTGCGCAGGCCCGGGCCCTGCATCGGCTGGCCTCGTTCTCCGCCCGCAAGTCCTGCTCCATACAGCGCCTCTCCGGCAGCCTGCGCTCCATGCGGGCAGTGGGGAGGCAGCCTCCAGGGAGATCGTTAATTACAGAGATAATAATAGCTCGTCCTGTAACTGTCCGTCAGCACTTTAACAGGAAGTGTATTCCACCCTGGCACGCAGCTGTCCTGTGAGATCCGTTGCTTGAAAACCAGGTTAGTTCTCGGAATCAAAGGTAAATTGAGACTGAGTACTGTGAACAGTCAGAATGCCAGTCTTTATCCTAGGGCAGGATAAAGAGCATGATGGCCCTTGTGCTGCGGCGCGTTTAAAATAGGAGCCGCTTCACTTCCCGAGGCCGGGCGCTCGCTCCCACGGAAACAGACAGAGCCGGCGGAGAGGGGTGAGGGGCCTGAGTGAGGCAGGGGCCCCGGTGCGGACCGGTCTGCCTCCGTGGTTCACAGGCAGACGTCATCACAGAAGCCAGGGTTTGGCAGAGTGTTTGAACTTCCAGGACCTCTGACAGAGCAACACGCCCGCTGCCAGTCAGAGAACCCAGAACCCAGCGCGGCTGTGCCACTGCCGGGCTGCGGCGTTGCCGTGTGTCTGACGGTGCTGAGCGGTGAGCAGTGCCGCGGCCATGCCGTGCCAGGGCCCCCATGCCATGCCAGGAGCGAGCCGGCGTCTGTGCGGGTAGGTCCCTTGCCTGGCCCTGGTCCCAGCGTAGCTGATATTTCTGACACTTAGGCAACGTAAGCCTCTCTGAAGGGGCTGCCAGGTCCTATCTGATTGAATATGGCCACAACGTGAAGGCCATTTGTCCAAACTGTATCGGAAACACGTCTCTTACCTCTACAATTCCTATCTTCCCATCATCCTTCTGCCCGTACTGGTCCACAAAAGCTTTCATCTCAGGCGACAGCTCCTGACATTATGTAAAAGCAAGAAAAAGCCTGTGAGAATAAGACCCAGCCCAGGCATGTGATGGTGTCACTAACTTATTGCAAAGAAAACTAGGATTGGAGCCATTTGGAACCACTCAGACTGATTACCCATTCTCGTGAACATAAAGACAACGTAACCAGTATATGCTGGCCTCCAACGCGGAGGCACAATTGTCAGGACCATTTCTGAGCCGATTGCTATGCTTTTTCCCCGACTCGTTTTGGGCTGATGAGCTGTCAGGAACTGAAAGACAGTGGTCACTGGGCACCTGCTTCAGAGGAGTCCGCCCTCGTGCCACCTGGCTGCAATCCTGGAGGCCGCACTCCTGCTGTCCGTTTGGACCAGCAAAGAAGGTGAACACTGAGGAGCGACTGGGTTGGCAGGTGGCATCATCGGTTAAATAAGTGAAAAGATGAAACATCAGAAAAATGTGTGTCAGATAAAAAACAACGTGTGCTTTCACTAGAGACAGATGCTGAGGACCTGGTCATGGGTCCTGCATCCCAGTGCTTCCTTGTCTCTGTTTGTGCGGGACTGAGTGAGCTTGAGTTCTATAGACACGTGGGACCGTCTTACTGGGTGTGTCCTGCAATCTGCCCCCTTGCCCTGCTGGCGGGAGGTCCGGGGCGATGGCCTCCAGGGCAGGCAGGAGCTGAGCACAGCCATTGGAAACAGCCGTTTAAAGTAGGTCACCTTGCCTGCGTGCCGTACTGGTTTCTTGCAAAACAAATTAAGGTCTCAGTTTTTGTCATAACTAGAAAGAGGCAGCATTTGCTCTAGGGATAAACCAGATAATATAATCTAAGGGCTATTTTGAGGCTGAATATCATTACTACAAGTTTAACAAAATCCTTTCTGAACCAAAGTAAATATTGTTGGTAGAACTGAAGAAACAGATAGTAATTAAGCAATTTAATTATAATGTAGTCTTAAAAAACAAACACACAAGCAAACAAAAAACTCTTCTAGCCCAGTCAGTGTGGCTCAGTGGTTGAGCCTGACCCATGAACCAAGAGGCCATTGGTTGAATTCCTGGCCAGAGCACATACCCGTGTTGCACTTGATCCCCAGTGGGGGGCGTGCAGGAGAATCAACGATGTTTCTCTTATCGATGTTTCTATCTCTCTATCCCTTCCCTTCCTCTCTCTAAAAATAAATAAAAGCATATTTAAAATAAAACCTCCTCCAGTGTGGATTAATTTTAACTTGTCTTTATTAAATTTTACTATAGCAATAACTGTAAGAAAGTGAGAGTGGCCCGGCCGGCATGGCTCAGTTGAGCATTGACCTATGAACCCAGGAGGTCAGGGTTTGATTTCGGTCAGGACACATGCCTGGCTTGCAGGCTCCATCTCCAGTGTGGGGCATGCAGGAGGCAGCTGATCCATGATTTTTTCTCACCATTGATCTTCTTATCTCTCTCTCTCTCTCTCTCTCCCCTTTCCTTTCTGAAATCAATAAAAATGCATTTTTTTTTAAAGTGAGAGTGACTGTAGTGTGACTGTCCATTCTAATGTACAGTTCTTAAGTATATAGAGAACAAAGCATTTGTTCTTAAATCCTAAGATCATCTTAGAAAAAACAGTCAATAATCAGGGGACCAAGCATCTTGATATAACCCCATGTCTTTGTTCAGATTAGGTATTGTTGGATTATAATCTAGTAATTAAGGTTTCAAGTATTCTAAAATTGGAGTCTAGGCAGTAGGAAAAGAAAGTTATGCTCTAAAATCTTCAAATCTATAACATAAAATCAGTATTTACAAAAAAATATAAATATTAAAATGGAAAGAGAAAAAGAAAAAACTGAAAAAATGTATAATTTCTAAATATTTGAATTTCTAAGATGAAAATAAATCTCAATTTTAAAATTACTTCTAGAAAAATTAAAATATATTCATTTATTTGCTGGAAGCAACTTATAAGCCTTCAATTTGAAATTTTTTAACAAGTAAGATTTTTTCCAACCAAATATTTTAAATATGTATTTTGAATGATGAAGAGACTTGTTTTTGCTTTATTAGTAAAAGATGATAGAGCTGTAATGACAGTATTGCATAAGTTCATGTACATGGTAGTGTGTAAGGAGGGGGGAGAAAGCACAAGTGAAACATTTTCTATCTTCCTGACCCCGTTCAGTAGTGCCTCCAGGTTACAGAGTCTAAATCTGCTGAGACAGCCCCCAGTGTGTTGTCTGGCTTTCAGTCGCTTCTGTCAGTGCTTTTAGCAACTGGTAGTTCAGTGACGCGTTGCATTTCAGAGTCCTCTGGGTTCTTTCTGAACATGTTGAACAGAGATGAAAGTGATATGTATGTAATTTTAAATTACATGTAACTCCGTGCTAGAGGTGGGGATCTACTAGGAGTCACACACACCGACATTTTCCTCCAAATATATATACGGGGTGAGGCAAAAGTAGGGCTACAGCCACGAGTACACACAACACTGTTTATTCTTATGTTATTTATTAATTATTGTGCTATTTTCCATACAAACAACTGTAAACCTACTTCTGCCCCATCTTGCATACATAATCTCTTTCTAGTGATAGTTAAAAAAGCCAGATACTATCTAATAGCCCCACTCCAGCACTGCTTCTGAAACGCAGGCTCATAAATCCCAACTGGTTAATAAAATTCTTAACCTATTTTCCTTTATACAGTCATCTTGTCTGCGATTTAAAGGTGGTACTTTATTTTTATGCTGGCAACATATTTTCCTAACAGCATCACCAAAGGAGGGCATCAGAGTTGGTAGGGCTTGTTTAGTTAGCTGATGGCTTAAGTTACAAACACAGCTATCTTCAAAACGCCACTAATTGCTTACCAGCAGAGCATCACTTTTAAAACACTGACTTGTTAGGATTTCTTCACTTTTCACATTTCTAACTTTGTGATTCCCCCTTTGGCAGAAATGAACACCTTTCTTTCTACATTTTTGCTTATTGTCATGTTCTGCTTTCCCCGGGAGGAAGGTCCTTTCCGATCTCCAGCCACTTCCCCGTCAAACAATCCCTGCCCATGGGAACTGTCTTGTCTGCGGTCTGCTTCCTGGCCACCGAGGGGCAGAGCGGGTGTGCCGTGCTCACTCAGATCCAGGGAAGTTAGGATTACCTAACCAGCCTGGTACCTGACCAGCCTGGTACCTGACCAGCCTGGCACCTGACTAGCCTGGTCCGCGCGGACCCGCAGGGCTGCACGCACACTGCCTCGTAGGCACCCAAGGCGGTGCAGGCACAGAAGCTGGACTTCGAGCTCAGGTTTCAGATTGCAGGGACTCGCTTTTCTCTCTGACTCTGTCCTCTCTCTGTGTCTCTCCCTTTCTCTATATTTCTCTGTCTCGGACTGTTTCTCTCTCTTCCTCTGTTCTCTGTTTCTCTCTATCTCCCCCTCTATCTGTTCCTCTGTCCCACCCCCTTCTCTGTCTCCTCCTCTCTGTTTCTGTCTCCCCCTTTCTGTCTCTGTCTCCTCCTCTCTCTGTTTCTGTCTCCCCCTCTGTTCCTGTCTCCCCCTTTCTCTGTCTCTGTCTCCCCCCTCTCTGTCTCTGTCTCCCCCTGTCTCTGTCTCCTCCTCTCTCTGTTTCTGTCTCCCCCTCTCTCTGTCTCCATCTCTGTCTCCCCCTCCCCCTCTCTCTGTCTCTGTCTCCCCCTCTCTCTGTCTCCCCCTCTCTCCATCTCTGTCTCCCCCTCTGTCTCTGTCTCTTCTCTTCACTGGACACACGTTGGAAAAGCCGCTTCTCCCCCTCTCTCGGTCATGGAACTCACACTCCCTAGAAACCGCTGGCCCTGCTGGCTCTGATGCGAATGTAGAACATCTGTATTTTCCTCCGTTGGACTCAACCTACCAGCCCCGCCTTCTTCCGCGCCCGCTGGAGCTCCTGGACCAGGCTCTGCAGCTCCATGCCTTCCAGATACCCACTCCCTGCAAGACAGAGGCCCAGGGGTCAGACACCCGTTGTCCCTTCCTGTCAGTGTCCACCCCAGAGGTCCCGTCCCCCGGAACCTGGATTGCCCAGGTGTGGGGGGCTGAGCATGCACAGGACCTTTGAGGAGCAGTTCCCCAAACCCTGTGCCCCACTTTCTTGGACAGAAATAATTTTACGGTTCAGAATAATGTAGACGCAATATAGAAACTACCAAGTTCAGAATTAAGCCAGCCTGGAGGTAAGATTGGGGAGCGGGAGGAGGGAGAAGTAAAGGAAAGAAGCTGAGGAGTGGGGAGGCTGGGGAAGGGAAGGATGGACAGGGGGTGGTGGAGAGGGGGAGAGGAGGAATGGGTGAGGGAGGGATGGACAGGGGGTGGTGGAGAGGTGGAGAGGAGGATGGGGAGAGAGGGATGGACAGGGGTGATGGAGAGGAGGAAAGGAGGATGGGGAAGAGAGGGATGGACAGGGGGTGATGGAGAGGTGGAGAGGAAGATGGGGAAGGGAGGGATGGACAGGGGTGATGGAGAGGAGGAAAGGAGGATGGGGAAGAGAGGGATGGACAGGGGGTGATGGAGAGGTGGAGAGGAGGATGGGGAGAGAGGGATGGACAGGGTGATGGAGAGGTGGAGAGGAAGATGGGGAAGGGAGGGATGGACAGGGGTGATGGAGAGGAAGGGATGGACAGGGGGTGATGAAGAAGTGGAGAGGAGATAGTTACCGTCAGCGTCGAAGTGAAGCCAGATCTCGAAAAACTGTGAGGCCGAGATGAGGGGAGACTGCAAGTGGGACTCTGCCATTGCGCCTCGGAGTGTCAGCGGACACGAGTGGACGGTGCGCACGGGAGTGGCGGGCCGGGCGCTGTCCGCGGTGCTGCTCAGCCCAGCGCAGCGCAGGCAGCTCAGCTCAGCTCAGCCTGGGTCCCCGGGCTCCAGCCTTTATCCCCCGCCCCCCGCCCCCACCGCTCCCACCGCCCCGCCCACCGCCCCCCACCGCCCCGCCCACAGCCTCACAGCCCCCATCGCCCCGCCCACAGCCCCGCCCACCGCCCACCGCCCACAGCCACCCCGCGCCTCCCACAGCCACCAGGCGCCGCCCGCCCATCATCCGCAGCCTCCCCCACGGGGTCCAGCACTCCCCCCCCCCCCCCCGCCCCGGAAGCAGCAGGCCAGGAGTCCCCCACACTGGCTGGCGCGGACACCTCTCCCTCGGAGGACTGGAGGGACCTGAGGACCGTGCGGGCGGCGGAGGCAGAGGCGGGACTTGCTGGGGACACTCAGGCAGCTGGCCGCTACCAGAGGCATCTGAGCAGCGACCGCAGTCACACCCACCTATGCTTTACCGGGAGCCGCCCTCAATCTCTTTTCAGCGGGGTTATGAGAACAAGCTGTGCTACCTGAGATAGCAGGGTTATGTGATCTTATTTTATGCTTGAAGTAGAATTATAATTGGAAAGTAATAGAACTAAATGACAAACTCCTAAAATGTTAGAGAAGGAAGTGGTCTTGGAGATACTACGGCCTACCTCCTTGAGTTTGGAAAAAGAAAGTAAAGCAGAGACACCAAGCACCTAGTCCGAGCACCATGCCCAGGGGGTCAGGGCCCCCTTCTCCCCCCCAGAGCTGAGCCTCCCTGTTAAGGAGTTTTGTTTGTTTGTTTTTTTTAAAATGTATTTTATTGATTTTTTTACAGAGGAAGAGAGAGAAATAGAGAGTTAGAAACATTGATCAGCTCCCTCCTGCACATGCCCTTGACTGAAATCGAACCTGGGATCTTTCAGGTTCCACTGAGCCAAACCGGAGTTTTTGAGAAACGTGAAGTTACCATCAAAGTTGGGAAATACATTTGTGTATTTCAGTGTAACAAATGATATATTCAGATGATTTCTTATTTACATAAATACTTCTTAAGTAGTATTTGGTTTTTAATCTTTCGAGGTCCACTGAGGCTGTGCCTTACGATCACAGCGGAACACTATCAAAGTGGAGGCACAAGAGAAAACCCAAACATGGGAACACAGCCACCATGTGGACTCCCACGCTCTGCTTTGTGTCCTGTGTGACTGAGTCTGAGGAGCACAGCCCTGCGCTCCTGAGGCGGAGCCTCTCCCAGCTGTGGGCTGGGCACTTCTTTCAGAGCCCATCATTTCAAAGCTGGGCTCTCACCTTTGCACAGCGCCCTCTCTCCACAAGACTGGCACCAGCAGGTGACTCACACTGCAGCTGCCTTCTGGGAGGCTCACGTTTGGTCTCCAAGCTGTGATGCAGAGCGATACTTGTGTTCTTGTTTTACTCAAGAAGTAGATAAACTGTATTCTTGTACCAAATAGGTAGTCATTAATACTCAATTACTTACATTTTCAGTCATGCAATGAACATTTATTAGTACGTATATGCCAAGCGGTCTGCTAGGCAGTGAAAGCCACGGAGAGGCCTGGCCCGTACTTGCTAAATGCTTAGTCTCGTGGGGGTCATGACCAGACCCACGGCAGGGTGTCTGGATAGGATGGGAGCTGGCGCACGCCTCCTGCTCTGCATGTGGAGCTGAGGCTGGGGTCGCTGACTTGCTCGAGAGCTCGTGCCCCGCCCTGGCGGCTGTTGGCTCTGAGGAGAGGTGGTCAGCAGCTCCTGGAGAGGAGTTCTCCGAAAGGCGCTGTGCTGCTGCCTCTCCCAGCAGGCCGAGGATGGCAGGTGCCGGAGTGGGCCTGGAAGCAGATGCTAGAAGTAACCTTGCAACCAGGCTGAGCTCTGGCCGACAGGGGAGCCTGGCGAGCAGCTCAGGAAGCACTCAGCGAGCTGTGTCTGGACTCGGGCGCATGGGGCCAGAGGGCCAGAGAGGGGCCATGGCAAACCGCTGGGAAGGGAACACACTCCATTCTTGTAATTACAACCAGCCCTTCCTGCCCCGCCCACTTCATACAGGGTTCCTAAATAGACCCACCACGGCTATTTTTAGAGTTTCATATTAAGATCCAAAAATATTACATGGTAACTGTTTAAAAGCAGAAAAAGACAAGCATATGAAAACTCACTCACTCACTCTTCCATTCCAAGTCTCTGAGGCTGCAAAGATTCAGAACTTCCATGTTGCGTGTCCAGGCGGTGACGCCGGGGTATGGGGAGCTGTGTGCAAGCAGCAAGCACTCTTTTCACTTCTCTTCATGTCCCATGGAGTGGCTCCTGGTGAGGGAGGGGACAGCTCCTTTTAATCACGTGGTGCCTTCACGCTGGGGAATCAGCGTCAAAGGCTTCATGCTCCTGCGAAACACACCATGACACATTTGTGGGGGTTTGTTGCTATTATTGATTTTGCAGAAAAAATACTATCTTATATAATAAAGAGGTAATATGCAAACTGAACATCACTCCAACACACAAGATGGCCGCCCCCATATGAACACAAGATGGCCACCACAAGATGGCCAGCAGGGGAGGGCAGCTGTGGGCAATCATGCCTGCAGGGGAGGACAGTTGTGGGGACTGGGCCTGCAGGGGAGGACAGTTGGGGGGACTGGGCCTGCAGGGGAGGACAGTTAAGGGCAACCAGGCCTGCAGGGGAGGGCAGTTGAGGGGGACCAGGCCTGCAGGGGAGGGCAGTTAGGGGCAACCAGGCCTGTGGGCAAGGGCAGTTGGGGGCGGCCAGGTTGGCAGGGGAGGGCAGTTAGAAGCTATTAGGCCAGCAGGGGAGCAGTTTGGCATCAATCAGGCTGGCAGGGGAATGGTTTGGGGCAATCAGGCAGGCAGGCGAATGGTTGGGAGCCAGCAGTCCTGGATTGTGAGAAGAATGTCCCAGATTAGAGAGGGTGCAGGCTGGGCTGAGGGACACATCACCACCACCACCACCCACATGAATTTCATACCCCAGGCCTCTAGTAGTCTTTATATTACTTTGTAACTTACTTTTAATCCAAGGTGACCACTCCAGCACTAACCTCAACATCTATTTTATACTATTTTTTGTAGTTAAATAATATTTTTCATTGTTTAACCATATTATAGACATTTAAGTTCTCTCTAGTTTTTACTGTGGCAAATAATGCTGCAACAGACAGCTTCATGCAGGTATCTTAGATACAAAAACAGTATTGTTGTTCAGCTCTATGCATATTTCACATTTAATACACATTTCCAGGTGATTATCTCTAATTTGTAGCAACTTGTTCTCAAATGACCAAGTCTGATGATGACTTATTCTCATCACCTATGGATGTTATTGCCTTTCAAACTCTCTTTAAGCTAATGGGCAAAACGATAGAGCATCATTTTCCCCTTAATTTACATTCACTATTAATTCTTTATGTTTAATTTTTAGTTTAAGATAGATTTTTTAATCATATATTTTAATAGAAGAAATATCATTTTATAGAATTTTTTCTTTCTTTTTAAAGATATATTTTTATTGATTTCAGAGAGGAAGGGAGAGGGAAAGAGAGAGAGAAACATCAATGATGAGAATCATTGATTGGCTGCCTCCTGCCTGCCTCCTACTTGGGAATTGAGCCTGCAACCTAGGCATGTGTCCCAAATGAGGGCTCAACCACTGAGCCACGCTGATCAGACAAACATTTTTTCTTATTGTTCTGTGTCCCAGACTGTTATCTCAAAACTATCTCTTTTCAGACTATTTCAGCCATTTCTAGATTAAATTCTACTTTATGGCGACACATTTTAAATAACTTGAGAAACACTTCACCACTGTCCGCCAGTCCTTTGGTTCTGAATCACAGTAGGGTCTTAATTGCGTGGGAACCCTTTCCTTTTTAGGGTTGTCAAAGAACTGCAAATACTTTTACTGGTGAGAAAGATTGTTCCGTAAGATTGGGGTTTCTAAATATAGCACGGCAAGCACGTGTGCGGCTTGCTTTGAGGGCCTCATTACCCAACGTTAAGGTGAATGAGTTAATGATCCAATATTGTCATAAAAGTAGAAGCAACTTATTTGAAAAAAATTGCTCTAGCCGGTTTGGCTCAGTGGGTGGAACACTGGCCTGCAGACCAAGGGGTTCCAGGTTCCACAGCACTCAAGGGCACGAACCTCGGTGCAGGATCCTCTCTAGCCCGGGCCTTGGTCAGGGCTCATGCAAAAGGCAACCAATTGATGTGTTTCTCTCACAGCGACGTTTCTCTCTCTCTCTTTCCCTCTCACTTCCACTCTCCCTAAAAACCAATGGAAAAACATCCTCTGGGGGAGGATTAAGAAAAAAAAGAAAAAAAAGAAAAGAAATCTCTGGGGCAATGAAACTGAGTTTTCCATTCACCCCGGCCGCTGCAGCTCAAGGCACCCCCAAAGGGGAGACGAACTTCCCAGGTTCCCCCCAGAAAGGGCCGCCTCGGAATGGTCTCCTGCTGTCAGGGATGAGGCCCTGCCAGGTCTCCACATCCCGCCCCCAGGGCTCCCCGGGAGGGGCATGGCGCCTGCCGGCGGCCTTGCCAGCATCCTCTGCCGTTTGATGTAATTTCAAGAGCTGGGAAGGGCTTGGGAAGATGTGGTCAGCAGTCCACGCCGCCGGCAGGCAGCCGTGGGGAGTAAGTCTGCTCCCGGGGGCCGCAGGCCTCAGGGCCTTCCCAGTGCGGCCGGCGGGCATGGGGGTCCGGGGAAACGGAGAAGGGCAGGTCGTGGAGCGGAGCAGAGGCGGGGCCTGAGGAGAGGCGGCCGGGATCCGCGAGGCCCTCCCGTGGAGGCCCGGGGGCAGCGCGAGGTCCGGACACGCACTGGGGTGCACAGCGCCACGGGGGCCGGGCAGCGCCGTCCCGGCCGGCTCCACAGCAGGCCTGAGTGGACGCCGCTGGACCCGCCCGGCCTGTGCTGTGTGCCCAGGGCTGTGCGCCGCCCCGGGGGCGCTGCAGGCGGCCGCTGCCTCCCCTCCGCAGTGCAGACCGGGGACAGCAGCAGTGCTCCCATGTGCGCTCACTGCACCCTCACTTTTCAGACACAGAATCTCTGATGTGTGGGGAGGAAGGGACATAAAATTAGCCTTCCATTTGGAGCAGACGGCACAGGCCCAGCTCCTGCTCCAGCAGCTCCCACGGTGATAAAGGCTTTTTCCTGTTCCTGCCTCTCCTCCCGGGAGGCTGCCTCTCACACCTCATGCCCTGCAGCCACGGATCTTAAATCAACGGCTTTTTAACCCGACGGAAATGGCTGATTCCCTTCAAAAAATGTCAGCGAATAGCATTTCCATGAAGATTAGAATTTAAATCTGGCCGGGGACCGGAAGGTTTGCACAATGTGTCCTTCCGCATGCCATCCCCAGCCCCAGCCCCAGGTCCCCCCTCCACCCCCTCCCCACCGCCCCAGCCCCAGCCCCAGCCCCAGCCCCAGCCCAGCCCCAGCCCCCAGCCCCAGCCCCAGCCCCCAGCCCCAGCCGCAGCCCCAGCCCCAGCCCCAGCCCCAGGTCCCCCCTCCATCCCCTCCTCACCGCCCCAGCCCAGCCCCAGCCCAGCCCCCGCCCCTGCCTAGCCCCAGTCCCAGCCCCAGCCCCAGCCCCATCCTCAGCCCCATCCCCAGCTCCAGCCCCAGCCCCATCCTCAGCCCCAGCCCCAGCCCCATCCTCAGCCCCAGCCCCAGCCCCATCCTCAGCCCCAGCACCAGCCCCCAGCCCCAGGCTCAGCCCCAGCACCAGCCCCAGCCCAGCCCCTGCCCCTGCCCCATCCTCAGCCCCAGCCCAGCCCCTGCCCTGCCCCTGCCCCTGCCCCATCCTCAGCCCCAGCCCCAGCCCCAGCCCCAGCCCCAGCCCCAGCCCCAGCCCAGCCCCAGCCCCATCCTCAGCCCCAGCACCAGCCCCAGCCCCATCCTCAGCCCCAGCACCAGCCCCAGCCCAGCCCCTGCCCCTGCCCCATCCTCAGCCCCAGCACCAGCCCCAGCCCCAGCCCCAGCCCAGCCCCAGCCCCATCCTCAGCCCCAGCACCAGCCCCCAGCCCCATCTTCAGCCCCAGCACCAGCCCAGCCCAGCCCCTGCCCCTGCCCCATCCTCAGCCCCAGCACCAGCCCCCAGCCCCATCCTCAGCCCCAGCACCAGCCCCAGCCCAGCCCCTGCCCTGCCCCATCCTCAGCCCCAGCACCAGCCCCCAGCCCCATCCTCAGCCCCAGCCCCAGCCCCAGCCCAGCCCCTGCCCCTGCCCTTGCCCCTGTCCCATCCTCAGCCCCAGCACCAGCACCAGCACCAGCCCAGCCCCTGCCCCTGCCCCTGCCCCAGCCCCGGCCCCTGCCCCTGCCCCAGCCCAGCCCCAGCCCAGCCCCAGCACCAGCCCAGCCCCAGCCCAGCCCCAGCCCAGCCCCAGCACCAGCCCAGCCCCAGCCCAGCCCCAGCACCAGCCCAGCCCCAGCACCAGCACCAGCCCCAGCACCAGCCCCAGCACCAGCACCAGCACCAGCACCAGCCCCCGGCTCAGAGCTGCACACGTGGTGGCTTTCCTCGTTCTCTCCAGGCAGTTCGCCTGATCCTGCCTCCACCGCCCTGTCTGTGGGAGGGCTGCCCACCAGTTGGCCCTGGGCCTCTGGGGGGACACAGCTCTGTCTGTGCAATAACTTTCCTCAGCTTGGGCTTCTCTGCCCACCTCTCAGCTGGATTATGCAGTTATTTATAAAGTAGTTTTATTTATTTTTACTTTTTAAAATTTCCCCTCACCTGAGGATCTTTTGTCCATTGATTTTTTAGAGAGAGTGGAAGGGAGGGGAGAGTCAGAGAGAGAGAGAAACAGAGATTGGTTGCCTCCCATTTGTACCCTGACAGTGGCCAGAGATCAAGCTTGCAACCCAGGTACAGGTACGTGCCCTAGACGAGGAATTGAACCCTCAATCCTTCAGTCCATGGGGCAACGCTCTAACCACTGAGTCAAACCAGCTAGGGCTATTTTTACTATTTTTTAATCCCCACCTTAGGATTTTTTAAAAAAATTGATTCTAGAGAGAGAGAAGGGGAGAGAGAGAAACGTTGATTGGTTGGCCTCCTGGTATGAGCCCTGCCTGGGGATGGAACCTGAAACCTGGACATGTGGCCTAACTCTTCTAACCTGGGGAACACTGCCTGGGATTATAAAGTGGTTTTAATGGCGCAGGAAACAGGGACTATATTCAGGAACTAAATTTGCCTCATAACTGGCAGGAAATTTGTCATAGCTTGATTTTAATTGGAATTAATATCTGACTAGACGAAAGCCATTATATGTTAATATCTTTGAATTTCTAATTGTACATTTTCCCCCCAATAGACTTTTGTAAAATTTAAAAGTATGCAAGGTGCAACTTTCTCATCAATACATACAATGAATTTACAAATTAGCCTTTAAAAATGTAATGGGAAATTGAAAATGGAAAGGTTATTAATCAGTGAAATGAGTATGTACAGGTCAAGGGTCAAAGTCACAGGTCTGGAGTCTGACTGCTCTCTGAGCCCTCTTTACTGCCTGTGGCCTGTTGCATTTGTTCTGTGCCCCATCTCTACTGACCCCTTTTCTCCAGCACTTGCACACCTGCTCCATCTTCTGGAAGCTTCTCCATACCCTCTCTCAGCCAGACGGACTCCAGACCATCCCGTGGGAATACAAGTTAAACGTTATCGTTCCAGGAGCCCTTTCCTAAGTGGCCCTGCGCAACCCCTGTCTGGACACTCTCCGCTCCAGCTGGGACCATCTCTTCCCACCAGATTCTCTGTTCTACGAGGGTGAGGACCAGCCTGTCTTCCCTTCATTGCTCCGTGAGCGCCGGGCACAGTGTGTGACCAGCACACATTTTTAAAAATGAGCTGTTAAACACAAAGATGTATGGATCTTTAATTACCGATCTCAGCCTTCAGTGCGTTGCCTCTTTTTAAAACGATGCTCTGTGTTTGTAATTACCATGGGAAGGGAGGATGGACAGGAGGAGGGTCAGGGGAAGGCATCCATGGGGGAAGTCACAGCATGACTAAGGGAATGGCTGTGTGGCTGCAGATGCGCTGGGACATTACAGCCAATGACTCACACCTTCTGCAAGCCACCCTCCCACCCCGGGCCCTTTATGCACATTTTGGTTAATGGCTATTCAGTGCTCCAAGCCACGGGTTTGCAAATAATTTCCCTTAGTTTGTGAATAATTTCCCTTAGTTTGTGGCGTGTCTTCTTACTCTCTTACCACTGTCTTTAATCACACACACACACACACACACACACACACACACACACACATTTTGCACTACTATGTATATATTTTAGAATTTATTTATTTAAATAAATCTTTATTATTCAGATTATTACAAATGGGTTCCTCTTCCCCCCCTCCTGAATTGCTCCCCTGCACCAGGTTCCTACCCTACCCTCTGTCCTTTTCCCATCCCCCATTGTCCTCATCCATAGATGCACAGTTTTTGTTTAGTCTCTTCCCGCACCTCCACTCCTCTTTTCCCCCGAGAATCGTCAATCCACTCCCCTTCCATACCTCTGATTCTATTATACCCACCAGTTAATATTGTTCATCAGGTTTTTTAATTCCCTTGGTTTTTAGTTTCACTTGTTGATAGTTATGTATTTGTTGTTCATAATTTTTATCTTTATCTTCTTCCTCATCCTAAATAACCTTCTTCAGCAATTCATATAATTCTGGTTTGGCGGTGATGAACTCTTTTAGCTTTTTTTTTATTTGTGAAGCTCTTTATCTGGCCTTCGATTCTGATTGATAGCTTTGCTGGGTAGAGTATTTTTGGCTGTAGGTTCTTGCTATTCATCACCTTGAATATTTCTTGCCATTCCCATCTGGGCCTGCATGGTTTCTGTTGAGAAATCAGCTGACAATCGTATGGGTGCTCCTTTATAGGTAATTACCTGCTTTTCCCTTGCTGCTTTTAATATTCTCTTTTTGTCTTTTGCTCTTGGAATTTTAATTATGATGTGTCTTGGTGTGGTCCTCTTTGGATTCCTTTTGTTTGGGGTTCTGCGGGCTTCCTGGACTTGTAAGTCTATTTCTTTCCCCAGGTGGGGGAAGTTTTCTGTCACTATTTCTTCCAATATTCTTTTGGTATCTTGCTCTCTCTCTCTTCTTCTGGGACCCCCATAATTCTGATGTTGGTTCACTGAAATTGTCCCAGAGGTTTCTTACACTATCTTCAACTTTCTGGATTCTCTTATCTTCTTGCTTCTGCAAAGGAGTGTCCTCTGGCTCTTCGTGTTCTAAATCTTTGTCTTGATTCTTGCGATCTTCCAGTCTGTTTTTAAGACTCTGTGTAATATTTTTTATTTCAGACAATGTTTGCTTCATTTCTAGTTGATCCCTTATTATTTATAGTTGCTCCCTTTTCATATCCTCATAGGTCTCATTTATTTTATCAGCCTTTTTTAGGATATTCTTGAATAACTTTATAACTGTAGTTTTGAACTCAATGTCCAATCTTTTCTTTTCCTCCATCTCCTTTCTTTGTGTCCTTCCTCTTGTCTGCATTTTAGTTGTTTCCCTGATTTGATGGAATAGCTTTGTGTGCTAGGTGTTCTGGTACAGCCTAGTAGCATAGCCTTCCCAGTTACCTGTGGTGGACAGTCTTGGTGTAGCCCTTTGTGGGCTGTGTGTGCAGACTGTTGTTAAGCCTTGCTTGTTGTTGGTATCACTGTGAAGTGTTGATCTCCAAGACAATTGGCTGTGAGGATCAGCAGTGTCTCAGCTAGGAGGGCTTCTGTACTCCGCTTGGATGGGGCAGGGTCTCAGGGTGGCGCAGATAATCTTTGGTTCCCTGGCAGTCTCGCCTTAGAAAAGTCCTGTTCGCGGTGAGTTTTGGAAGATTGATTGCAGGCACGCACCTCTTTGGTAAAGGCGCAGACCAGCTTTGGATTTCGGCCAGACCCTCCTTAGAGAAAGCCAGCCTCTGGAAGAGCTTTTGTGCTCAGCTTGGATGGGGCGGAGTCTCGGGTTGGTGCAGACAAGCTTTGTTTTCCCATCAGCTCCTCCCCAAGTCCCGCAGTAAAGGCTGCTGGCTTCACACACCTCCGAGAGATCTCTGTCCATTGCCTGACAGTCTGTCCTCTCCCTGTCTAGGGCTGTCTATCAGAGCAATAGGCTGATTCTGTTTTCCTCTAGAATAAGAAAGCCAGCTGCAGGTTAGCTGTTTGCCCTCTCCGTGCACCAGGAGTAAGCCAGCAGCGAACTCAGCCCAGCCTGCCCTCTCTGTGCACCGGGAGTAAGCCAGCAGCAATCTTGGTCCGGCCCTTCCTCTCCGCGTAGAGAGTAAGCCAGCGCCTTTTCACGCACACAGTTCTCCGTACCTTCACAGTTCCTGAGGTTCAGCGTGCCTTCTCTCTCCTTCCCAAATGGCAGAGCCTCCTCTCAGCTAGCCGTCTGGTGCTTCAGAGCAATGACTTCCCTGTTTTCCAGTTCTAAATTCAAATTTGTTGTGGTAGGCTGCATTCGGTTGTCTACCCTATGCCACCATCTTGGTTTCTCTTATATTTTAGAATTTAACCCCCTGAATTAATCAGAAACAGACCACAGGATGTACCTCTGCAGAAAGAGATCGGCGGCAAAGAGCTGGTCCTATGACTGGGAAGAGGAGAGTTTTAAGGTCAGCGGGAGGTGAAGTGCCAGCAGGGTCGGCGATATATAAGCCCCAGGCCAAAGGCTTACACCAGCCGGCCCAACCCAGCCGGCCCAACCCAGTCGGCCCAGACCTAGCCGGCCAAACCCAGTCAGCCAAGACCCAGTGAAACCAACCCAGCCAGCCCAGACCCAACCAAACCAACCTAGCTGGCCCAGACCCAGCCAAACCAGCTCAGCCAAACCAACTCATCCAGCCCAGACCCAGCCAAACCAACCCAGCCAAACCAGCCCAGCCAAACCAACCCAACCGGCCCAACCCAGCAGGCCCAGACCCAGTCAAACCAACCCAGCCAGCCCAACCCAACCGGCCCAACCCAGCCAAACCAGCCCAGCCAAACCAGCCCAGCCAAACCAACCCAACCGGCCCAACCCAGCCGGCCCAACCCAGCCAAACCAACCCAGCCAAACCAGCTCAGCCAAACCAACCCAGCCAGCCCAGCCCAGCCAAACCAACCCAGCCGGCCCAACCCAGCCAAACCAACCCAACCGGCCCAACCCAGCCAGCCCAGACCCAGCCAAACCAACCCAGCCAAACCAACTCAGCCAAACCAGCCCAGCCAGCCCAGACCCAGTCAAACCAACCCAGCCAAACCAGCTCAGCCAAACCAACCCAGCTGGCCCAGCCCAGCCAAACCAACCCAGCTGGTCCAACCCAGCCAAACCAACCCAATCGGCCCAACCCAGCCGGCCCAGACCCAGCCAAACCAACCCAGCCGGCCCAACCCAGCCAAACCAACCGAGCAGGCCCAGACCCAGCAGGCCCAACTCAGCCGGCCCAACCCAGCCGGCCCAACCCAGCCGGCACAGACCCAGTCAAACCAACCCAGCCAAACCAGCCCAGGAAAACCAACCCAACCGGCCCAACCCAGCCGGCCCAGACCCAGTCAAACCAACCCAGCCAAACCCAGTCAGCCAAGACCCACTGAAACCAACCCAGCCAAACCAGCCCAGCCAAACCAGCCCAGCCAAACCAACCCAACCGGCCCAACCCAGCCGGCCCAGACCCAGTCAAACCAACCCAGCCAAACCAGCCCAGGCAAACCAACCCAACCGGCCCAACCCAGCCAGCCCAGACCCAGTCAACCAACCAGCCAACGCCCAGGCAACCAACCCATCTGGCCCAGACCCAGCCAAGCCAACCCAGCCGCACGCCCTTGAGGGCGAGTGCCGCTACCCCAGGGGACCAGTCACGACTCTGCTGGCCCAAGGAGCTGCACCGCCGCTACCCCCCCCCCCCCCTCAGTGACTCAGTCGCAGGGCTCCCCGGGGCGCCTCCGGGAGCTCCTTCCAGAGGACTGAGATGCTGTACAATGAGTTAAAGTATCGAAATGTCATCGCAGAGACAGGCGGGCTTTTAAAAGAGCGACTGGTGGGTTTAGAAAAGGGAGTGGGAATGGCTGGTTCTCTGCTCCTATTTGTTGAAGCGTTGCTTTAAGATGGATATATTTTTCGATTAAAAAGGTAAAAATGTATTTGTGAGCGACAACAATGTCCACCTGCTTCTGGCTGGGGCAGCCCACCTGCCGTGGAGGCGGCCCATGGATGCCTGGTCCTCCCGAGCAATGACACGCCGAGTGCAGCAGTGAGAACACAGGCTCCAGCTCAGCGAAGCCGGCGCCGAGGCTGCGGGTCAGAGGGAAGCCTCATGGAGCCTCCGGGGCCGGGATGGGAAACGCCAGAAATGATGGTCCAGTTTCCATGAAGGTGCTGATGCCCATCTCTGCTGGGATGGGAGCACTTCCGTGTGGTTTGTGCCCAATTCCTACACAGTGGGCAGGTGAGACTTTTTTTATTTTTTAAATAAATCTTTATTGTTCAGATTATTACAGTTGTTTCTCTTTTTTCCCTCCATAGCTCCCCTCCACCCGGTTCCCACCCCACCCTCTGCCCTTACCCGCTCTCCTCCACTGTCCTCATCCATAGGTGTACAGTTTTTGTCCAGTCTCTTCCAACAGCCCCTACACTCTCCCCTACCTCTGAGGATTGTCAGTCCACTCCCTTTCTATGCCCCTGATTCTATTATATGCACTAGTTTATTCTGTTCTTCAGATTTTTTTTATTCACTCTATTTTTAGATTCACTTGTTTATATATATATATGTATTTGTTGTCACTTTCTTGTTCATAATTTTTACCTTTACCTTTTTCTTCCTCTTCTTAAAGAATACCCTTCAGCATTTCATGTAATACTGATTTGATGTTGATGAACTCCTTTAACTTTTTTCTTATCTGTGAAGCTCTTTGTCTGACCTTCAATTCTAAATGATAGCTTTGTTGGGTAAAGTAATCTTGGTTGTAGGTTCCTGAATATTTCTTGCCACTCCCGTCTGGTCTGCATAGTTTTTGTTGAGAAATCAACTGACAGTCTTATGGGTGCTCCCTTGTAGGTAACTGTTTTTCTCTAGCTTTTAGTACTCTCTCTTTGTCTTTTGCCCTTGACAATTTAATTATAATGTGTCTTGGTGTGTTCCTCTTTAGATTCCTCTTGTTTGGGGTTCACTGCACTTCCTGATATCTTGCTCTCTCTCATCTTCTGGGACCCCCATAATTCTGATGTTGGTTCGCTTGAAGTTGTCCCAGAGGTTTCTTACATTATCTTCAATTTTCTGGATTCTCTTGCCTTCTACAATAGCTTCTGTGGAGGAGTGTCTTCTGGCTCTTTATGTTCCAAATCTTTGACTTGATTCTTGCTATCTTCCCTTCTGTTTTTAGGACTCTGTAAAATATTTTTTATTTCAGACAATGTATTCTTTATTTCTTGTTGATCCCTTGTCATTTCTTGATGACTCCTTATTAATTCTAGTTGATCTCTTTTCATATCCTCATAGGTCTTATCCATCTTTTCTAGGAAATTCTTGAAAAACCTTATAAGCATGGATTTGAACTCTATATCCAGACGCTTTTTGTCCTGCATTTCTTTCGTTTGTGATCTATTTTGTTGTCGCATTTCGCAGTTACAGATGGGACCCACTGCACTTCCTGGACTTGTGAGTCTATTTCTTTTACCAAGTGGGGGAAGTTTTCTGTAATTATTTCTTCAGATAGGTTTTCAGCATATCTCTCTTTCTCTTCTTCTGGCACCCCCATAATTGAAGTTCTCCCAGAGGCACCTTACACTATCTTCATATTTTTGGATTCTTTTTCCTTTTTTGTTTGGGTATTTTTTGCTTCTTCATATTTTGACTTTATTCTTGGAATCCTCTAGTCTGCTGTTGAATCTCTGTATATTATTCTTTATTTTAATCAGTATTTGCTTAATTTCTGATTAGTCCTTTTTCATATCATTGAGGATCTCAGAGGTTTCTAGATTCTTGAGTAACCTTATAACTGTGGTTTTCAACTTTATATCCAATGTATTTTGCTTTCATTTATTTCTTTCATTTGTGACTTGTTTCTTTGTCTCCACATTTTGGCTGCTTCCCTGTGTTTGTTTCTATGTACTGGGTAGCTGGTAGAGTTGATAGAGTGGCCTTGTGTAGTAGGTGTCCTATAGGGCCCAGTGGCTCAGCCTCCCCAGGCACCTGAGGGATGCCCTTGGTGCACCACTTTGTGGGCTGTGTGCAGTCTTATTGGTAGTTAACCCTTGATTGCTGTTGGTATCACTGGGAAGAATTGACCTTCAGGCCAGTTGGCTGTGAGGACCAGCTGTGTCTACACTGGAAGATCTGTTGCACAGGAGACACTCTTATGGGGCAGGACTTGCTTCAGTGGGGCTTTGGTGCTCACTGAATCTGCCCCTTGAGTGTGTCTCTTATGGATGTGAGGAGTTATAGTCCAGCATGTGAGGTGCAAGGTCAACCACTGTCAGAAGGAGCTACAGAGAGATCTGCAGATTCCTCCTCTTTGTGTGGGGCTTGGAGGTGCTCAGACGGGGCCCAGCTGTGAAGCAATGCCAGCTGCTGCTGCCGGGCCTTGGGCCTTCTTTTGGAAGCTCTGGGGCTCTGACCCAGCTGCAGTTTGACAGGTTTTAGGTGGGAAAAGGACAGACTATTCATATGCAAAAGCCGATGTGCACAGCTTGGGTGGGGTTGTAAATTGGGTGGGGTGGGGTCTCTGGGAATCAGCAGGGAGGAGCAAACAGCAATGGCTGCCAGTCAGCCCTGCACGGAGAGGTCCCCAGGTCTCGTTCAGAGCCAGCGGGAGCTTGTATCTCCCTCCAGGTGCCAGCACTCTCCACACCTCCGCACCTCTGCACCTACTACGCACATGTGTCAAACACAAGGCCCGAGGGCCAAATCCGTCCCGCCAGGCCTTGCAATGTGGCCCGCACCGCGCTGTCATCACTGCACTCTGCTGCGTTTCCATCACAATGACAGTTTATGACTGTTCAGTAAACCATTCGGCCCGCGATTTAGGCTGGAATTTAGATTTTGGCCCCTTCTCTGATTGAGTTCGACACCCCTATCAATGTGCCTTCTTTACCTCTCTCATTGTGGGACTTCCTCTCAGCCAGCTTTCCCAGGTTCTGGGTGCAGTAGTTCTGCAGTTTGGCTGTGGTTTTGATGTGGCTGAGAGGCAGCGAGTGCAGGCGCTGACCTATACTACCATCTTGGTTCTTCTCTCAGAGCAGGTGAGACTTTAACATCTGAATTATTCCCTCCCAGTGGGCTCTGACTCAGCAGCATGAGGCACTGTGCCCTGGGAGAGGGAGGCGAAGGGAGGGTGGGCTCTTGAGCTGGGCTCCTGGCTATGTAACGGGCGTTGCTGAATGTCCCCAGGACTGTGTGCGCCTGCACCGCTTACATGTGAAATGTCTGCCTGGCATCCCACTCCTCCCCTGCAGTGTCTGCAACTCACTCAGGGGCCTGGGGGTGGACGGGGCTGGTTGCTGTCACTCAGGGGCCTGGGGTGGGGCAGGTTCTATGGCAGATCCCAGGAGGTCCTCAGAAGCTGCTTCCTTCCATCTGCCATGCCCTCAGGGCTGCAGGTCTCCAGAGGATCCCGACCACCAGCCCTGCATCTGGTGATGCTCTGACTCAAGTGGCAACTATACTATCAAACTAAGAGAGTTGCCATGGAGATGCCCTGAGCTCATGTGTGTCAAGTGGCGTGGCAGTCGCTAGTAACTGTCGCCATTGCTAGGAGTGTTGTGTGGGGACGCTGAGCAGGTGACCTTGTGGGTCTCATCCTTTCTTCCCACCGTGGCTCTAGGGTTTACTTAGTGGCAGACTCCTCCAACCCTCCGCCTTCTTAGAAAACTTGCACATGACCGTGGATTTCCCGGTCACTTTTAATAAATACAAAGTTTTATTTTCAGAACGCAATGTCAATGTGGCATTTTGAAATGCTTAGGTCTAAGAAAGCAGAACTGTGAACTTGATTTAAACACAGCCCCCTCCCAGGAGCCTGGGCTGCGGGGCGGTCTGTGGTTTGAGAAGGGGCTGCAGGAGAATTTTACATCATGAACAAGCACAGGAGACATGTGCTCCTGTTGCCAGTCAACCCGCGTTTGCCCCAGAGACACTCGTCACCGTGCGGCCCCGTCGCGCCCCTGCCCTGTCCCTGCGGGTCAGCCCTCTGTCCCACTGTTGAACGATCCCACCTCTGCTTTGGCCTGCCTCTCACCTCTGCTCTGTTCCCTTTCTTCCTGCAGCCCTTACCTGCCTGTGGCCTGGCTTAGGAAACCCTTATTGAGGGAGTACACTTCCGAGACAACATCCGCCTCTTCGCCGGGAGCACCGAGCACTGTGGGAGTTCCAGGGGCCTGGACGCAGCAAATGGCAGCAGTCGGCGGCCATGCAGCTCTGCCAAAGCCGGCCGAGCCAACCCCCACGGACGGGCTGCCTCCCGAGCAGCTGCTCCTCCGTGTCCCTGGCAGAGGGGCCCCAGGAGGGGCCGTGGAGACGTGGAGACTCGCTGGTGGTGACACTTACTGAAATGCTCTCCATCCACCTGGTGTCACGATCTTGCAGAGTCAGAGTTGGGCTCAGAGTTGAATAAATGCTCTTGGGGCTGAGAAAGGAGACCTGTCAGTCCTAGCCTCCTTAGCCATAGGAGAGTGAGAATCAGCCCCTCTCCTGAGGGCCCGGGGGCTGGGCACCTCAGTGCGAGGAAGGGAAGGAACGCAGCAACGAGAAATGAGCTGCAGGAGAGGTGAAGTCAGCAACGCGCTTGAACTTTGAAATAATTTATGGTTGTAATAAGGAGTGATAGCCGAAACCAGTTTGGCTCAGTGGTAGAGCATCGGTCTGCCGAATGAAAGGTCCCGGGTTTGATTCCGGTCAAGGGCATGTACATTGGTTGCGGGCACATCCCCAGTAGCAGGTGTGCAAGAGGCAGCTGGTCGATGTTTCTCTCATCGACGTTTCTAGCTCTCTATCTCTCTCCCTTCCTCTCTGTAAAAAATCAACAAAATATATTTTTTAAAAAAGGAGTGATAAAGGTTCTATTTAAATTGGATTTTGTTGTCATAAATTAAGGAAATCAAAGTACAGAGATGGTGTACAAAATAATTTTAGTTCTTATTTTGATAAAATAACAATTAAGCTTTGGATAGAAGTATAGTTGTCTATGGGCACATAGATTGCATCTGTTTCTTACTATAAAGAAGCAAAATCCCCGGGAAATTAAATTGTACAGCGACTTTCGCACTTTTTAAGGAAGTCACACCCTGAACTTCAGGAGAGCTCAAGCATGAAGAGCTATGAAGAGAGCTTAGTTGCATTAAAATGCTCTCTACTTAACAACAAACTACTATTTGGTAAGGCTGTCATTGTCCCTTCAGACATGAAAGGAAGGACGATTACTATTTATCAGGTGCTTAGGGAGACCACACGCCCACTCCCCGTCTTCTCTGCTTCCCTTGGCTTTGCTGGGGCTTCCCCTCCGTCTTGACTGAACCCCAGTGGGTCAGGCTTCATGGCTTCGTCATTGATGATTTCTGTGGTTCCAACATGGGCTGCGACACTGCGCCTGGCTGTTACCTGCAGCACGATGGCGGCAGCGGGCCTGGGTTTCTGTCTGCGGCCAGCTCATTGTCCAGGAGGCGAATCTCATATTTGGAAATGAATCTGAATCATGGACATAAAAGTCAGAACTATGGATTTTAAACATGTGTGAAATGAAAAATTGGATAGTTTGATCTTTTGAACCCAGATAGCAATAATTTGGAAAGCACCAAAAAAATACAAATTGCACTAATTATTAAGTAAATGGGAGCTAATGACCAGAAAGGCCAGAAACGAAGTAAGTCTGGGGTTCGGAAGGGAGGCTGTGAGCCTTACCAGGAAGCTGTTGCACCTCTGACTTGGCCAGGAAGGCGCTTACCCCTCCCGCCCTAGTTGAGCTGCTTGGTGCCCCCCCCCCCCCCCCGCCCTGGCTGTTCTCGGGGTCACCACAGCAACCCTGACACCCTGTGTTTCTGACAGGCAGCAGTGTACTTACTGAGTGTACCTTGTGGTAAAGACTAAGATCTGAACAGGATCAAAAAGGCCCACTAGGTCTGACCCAGATGGGGAGGAATTCCTGACTCGTGGGAAGCGGCAGCATGCAGCATGGTCCCACCATACCCCACTCGGACAGTATGCCGACTCCGGTTAAAGGGCCAGTTCTCTCAGGTCATATGCGTGCCTGCCTCCTTGTCCCGGTTCCATGTAGTCCTATCGCTGTGGGAAGGAGCGTGTGTCTGCCTGGGAATTTGCATATTTCTAAGAAAAAAGAGTCCACAAGGAGCAGGGAGGCTAAGAAACAATCTAAGTGGTGACAGAGAGAACAACTGACGAGGAAAGACCAAAGCACGTCTATTTTTTGTTTCTGTTTCTTTAAAAAAAATTTCCTTATTTAAATGTCACTTAGGCTCAGTTGGCTGGAACGTGGTTCCTACACCCAAAGCTTGCAGGTTTGTCTGGGCACGTAGGGGAGACAATCGACTGGTGTTTCTCTATCTTTCTCTCTTCCTCTCTCTAAAAAATTAGTGAAAACATATCCTCGGGGAGGATTAAAACAAAACAACACATCACAGAAGCAGAAAAAAATGCCCGAACCAGGCCTGGGAACAACCACACAGGACGCACCCCTCATAACCGCCCTGGGACCAGAGACAGCGCCCTGGAGCTTTCTCCTTGTGCCCAAGGGGACATCCCAGCCCTCAGCTCCCTCCCCGAGGGGACATCCCAGCGTGGCCCAGCCCCCAGCTCCCTCTCGGACGGAGCCGCTGTGGGACTTGTACGGACAGAGCGAGTGGTGGGTTTGTCTGTCTGGCCCTCTCCCTTCACAGCATGTGCGTTGTGTTGTGGGGAACCACGGTTCCGTGTTAGCCGTGGCTGTGCCGTGTCCACGGCCTGACCACTCCACCGATGACGTGTCCATGCTGAGCATGCGTGGCGTTCCGTCTTCAGGCCATTGCAGGTGCTGTGCCGTGAGCTTGCACGCCTTCCAGGGCCCCGGTGTGGACAGTGCACAGCCCTTCTCCTGGGCTGCACCGCAGGTTCATTTTTAAAAATTCTCACCCGAGGATTTGCTT
Organism: Pipistrellus kuhlii; assembly: GCF_014108245.1. Taxonomy (NCBI): domain Eukaryota; kingdom Metazoa; phylum Chordata; class Mammalia; order Chiroptera; family Vespertilionidae; genus Pipistrellus; species Pipistrellus kuhlii. The sequence continues at coordinate 46,008,965 of NW_023425449.1, read as the reverse complement.
ATTGATTTGAGAGAGAGAGAAAGAGAGAGAGAGAGAGAGAGAGAGAGAGAGAGAGAGAGAGAGAGAGAGAGAGAGAGAGAGGGGCTCAATGATAAGAGAGATTCATTGATCGGCTGCCTCCTCACGCCCCACACTGGGGATCGAGCCGTGACCTCCTGGTTCATAGGTTGGTGCGCATCCACTGAGCCGCCGCTGGACTTGGCTTTATTTTTATGAATGACGCCCCTGATTGTTTGGGGGCTGCGTCCCTGGGCAGTGACTGCCTTGAACGGGATGACTGTATCTGTGCATCCAGGCTCCTCGTCCCCGTGACTGTCTGTCCTGTCCCTGAGCCACGACTGGAGCCGCAGCCTCCATCCAGCCGTCTCCTCCACCCCAGCTCCCGCGCCCTGGCGCTGGTCCGACACATCCTAACCCCGCTGCCCATGTGTGTGAGGAGCCAGGGGATGGTGTGGGCAGTGAGGAAGGGGAGACGCCCGTCTGCTTTCTCTACCCTCCTGTCACTGTGTGAGGCGGAGGCTGCTGGTAAATATTGGGGGGAACTCATCAGAGACGCCCTCGGCCTGGTTCCTCCTGGGACTGTTCCCGAGGCCAGCGGTCATGCTGCTGGCCCTGCCGCTGCAGCCGCCGCTGTCTCCCCAGGTACTGGGTGCCAGTTTGTTTTCCAAGGGTTTATTCTTTAACTGAATGTAAGAGAATATCAGCTGTTCTAAGTCAGTGAAGATTTCAATTTAAAAAGAAATGCTAAAGAGCCTTGGTCAAAAGGGTCAGACAGGTTTTTCAGTGAGCAGACGGACAGTACCTCTCAGACTCGCCATGAGAGACAGTGTCCTCTGGGACAGAGGGAGGACAGCAGCACAGTCCTCCTGCCCTGTGCGGCTCACACGTCGTTCAGTTGTCACCGAAAAGTGATGGCGTAGGAGGCGGCATCGGCGGCACAGAGGGTGCATTTGGGAAAGAAAGGCCTGCAGCCCTGCAGTGGACAGGCTGCTGTCCTCCTGCCGGACAGAGCGGATGGTGGGGAGGGGTGCAGACAGGAGAGGGCTGGCCCAGAGCAGGTGGGGGTGGGGGTGGGAGAGAGGGATGAGCCTAGAGCGGGTGGTGGGGGATGGGAGAGAGGGCCGGGTCTCCCCATCCTCACAGTGCTCCCCATCCTCACAGTGCTCCCTATCACCACAGGTCTCCACCATCATCACGGGTCTCCATCACAGCCTCTTCCTCAGCTCCATCTCCCGACCGACCACTTCTACTTTGTGGGAAATTGTATGGGACCAAAATGAAAGTTGGATGGCATTGGGAGTGTTCTCAGGAATCACTTTTATGGAAAAGGTTAGAACTGTAAAAACAATCTACGGGGCCCTAGCCAGTCTGGCTAGGTGGATAGAGCATCAGCCTGTGGACTGAAGGGTCCCAGGCTCACAGACTCGTTCCCTCGTAGGGGGCGTGCAGGTGGCAGCCAATCAGTAGTTCTCTCTTATCATTGACGTTGCTCTCTCTCTCTCTCCCCCTCCATTCCTCTCTGAAATCAATAAAAATATTAAAAAATAAGTAAAAAATAAAAACAATCTTTAGAACAGGCTTTACAATACTATCTTTTATGCTATTTTTTTTATTTAGAGAGATCATAAAATTCTGTCTACATGATAATTTTCAAAAATATTTTTGCAAGAAAAATTTGAGAATAATTTATTTCACCAATATCTATTTAAAGATGGAGATGAAAATAAAGACAATTTAAAACCTTATTACAAGGGTATCTCATGAAATCCTTTTTAAACACTAAGGACAAAATCATTTCCTTTTCCGAAAGTGAAATATAAGCTACTTTGATTATAATTATGCTGCTACTGATTAGTAAAAGGATGACACTGGCACCAAAATTAAACTTTCTGGAAAGTTCCACTTCCTATTTAAAATTAAAAAGACGTTTGAACAAACGCACTCTTTGTGTGTGTGTTTTCATAAGGTTTCCTGTGCCGGAGTTCTCTAAGCATAGCTATGAGCCTTCTGCTTTGAAGAGGAGGGGTACTTACCTAGGTTTGGGGTGACTAAATTTTGTGGGTGCACCAGCAGCTCGGTGGTCTCTTCTGGGAACACACAGCCATGTGACTTTCCAGTGCATCTCGTTTCTGCTTGCTGATCACAGCAGCCACACTGTGAGCCTTCAGCTCCTCCTCCTCCAGATATCCCGCTTCCATTTCTTCACCACAAAGGCGGCCTTCCACCAGCACCCAGACTGCATCCCGGAAGAGCCACAGCACAGGCCCTGGCCTAGCCGCCCTCAGCCCAGCCGTTTCCTGTCCCTGTGTCTCAGCTCCCACAACTGTCTCCTCCACACGTCACCTCCCATCACAATAACACCCTCTTCACAAACCTCCTCTGCCTTCCGCACCTCCGTTCTAAGCTCCTCCTGACGGGTGTCTCGCCATCGCGGCCGCGGTGACCTGCACTTGGCCACGTCAGCAGCCACGTGCCTGCTGCACCCTGGTCTCCAGCTCTGTGCGCCGTGCTGCAGCCTCTGGAGCCTCTCAGACCCCGGGCCGCCATGCTGTCCTCAGTGAGGGCAGCTGAGCTGACGGTCCTGCGTAAACGTCCGCAGCAGCGGGCAAGCGCAGCCCTTGCAAAGAACACTAGCCGAGGACGCAGGAGCCCGCTCCCCCACTCTCCAGCCTTCAGAGGCCGCACTACCGGCCTGCAACGTGGCTGACCTCAGGAGAACCGTCCCGCCTGCCTCTAGCTCACCGATCGTGAGGAAGGCGATCGAGTGTTCTACAGGAAAGTGTGCGCATGCAGGTATGTGCATGTGTGCAATGGCGTGTGCATGTTTACACATGCATGTGTGCAGACCTGCGTGTGGTGTTTATATGCTTGTGTGTGCATGGATACGTGTATGTGCGTTTGCACTCAGAGCACACATGTCTCCCTCTTTGGGAGGGCTAACACGTGGGGTGTGGAGCAGGCGTGTTGTTTGGGAACAGCGATGGGCCGCCCTCGCTTTGGCTCAGGCTCAGTGGCCCGCTCAGGCTCGCAGGGGCTATCCCAGAAGCTGTGAGAACTGAGGATTGACTCCTGCGCGCCCCCGTGCTGCCAGAGCAGAGGAGGCGCTCTCTGGTGCCCAGGTTCTCCCCGAACTGCCTGGGGTGACAGCCAGAGAGATGCCGTCAGCACAGGGCTTGTGCCTGAGACTAAAACAACTTCATTTTCTGACAAATGTGAGCCCCTGATCCTGGGCTCCCACATGCGTCCTAGGCCCAGCCTGCTGCCGGGAGCGCGTATTCGCCGTGTCCGCGGGCTCAGGCGATCAGAGCCTGGAGGAAGCCGACTCCCCGCGCCCTCGGAGGGGCTGCACAGGCAGCACCCGCTCCGGAGTGGAGCAGTTGGAGGCATTGCCTCTCGGTCGGAGGAGCCTGTTGGGATCTTGCCCAGAATGGAAAGCGTTTCTGAGCGGATGGCTGTGGGGACGCATGCAGGCAGCATCCACCTTCGCAGCCATGTGGGGGGCTCGTCACAGCGGCGTTGACACCAGCTCACCTGTGCCGGGTGCCGTGGGGTGGCTCCCTTCCAAGTGGAAAGATCTTAGTCGTGGCAGGAAAACCACATGGAAAATACCGCAGACCGTGACACGTGGCAAAGGCCCGCCGTCAGTGGATCTGCTTCCTGTGCTCTGGGTCGGGGCTTGTTGTAACCAGGCAGAGGGAGATGATGGTCCCAGTTTCTGGAAACACCCACATCCCACGGCCAGACCAGGAGTGTGGCCAGTGGTGCCAGGATGGACTCCCTCCTCTACACATCACCTGGGCAGAAATGTGCAGCTGTATGTCACGTGGGCAGTCACATGTGCAGTCACACACTCAGGTGCTGGGAAAGGACAGCGGCCCTTCCTTGTGCAGTTCAGGAGACGGAGAGAGACCCGCCCCGCCCTGTGCGCCCAGTGTCACTCCTCCCCGAGGCCGCCGGGCCCCGTGCACACTCGCACTCTCTGTGTCTCCAGCCGCCCCTGCCCAGAGGAGACCTGGTGACGGCGTGCTGTCCTGGTCCCTGCGGTGTCAGGTGGGGGGCAGACAGATGGCAGTGACTGTCCATGCCGCTCTGACGCGGAGAGGAGGCCCCTCGCCCAGAGGCCGCCTCGCCGTGGCTGCAGGATGAGAGACCCGGCAGCTGGGCAGCGCACGCACGCCAGGGACCGGCGAACGCTGCAGGAGGCTCGCCGTGTAGCCTAACAGGGGCAGAGCTCAGCTGGATGAGGGGCAGAGCTCGTCTGTTCACGGGAGGGCTGGCCTGTCTCCAGTCGCCTGGATGCGTGGGAAGTCCTGCCACACGGACACCCTGAGCCCAGCAGACATGGGTCCGCGCTCCCAGCCACAGCCGGTCACCAGGTGCCCGAGGGAGGGCAGCCCTGACGCCGGAGCGGCCGGGGCACTGGGCCTGCTCTGAGCTGTGTGAGTGCAGACCCCTCCCCCTCCCCCACGCCTCACATTGATTAGTCGTCTCAGCGTCATAGTTCTTTTCTCTAAAGCTCTGGACTTACTGATGCAGCCATTATGGCCTGTACTGAGTTCTTAAGCATTTTTGTTCGAAGGGATTTCCTCAGATTTGAAACCAAACAGCCTTCTTCAGTGTCTGTGAACCATTTGCCAGGAAAGGAAGTGGGAGTGGGTTGTTTTTACTTGGAATTCTGTATTTTGTGGAAAAGGGAAGGCCGCAGGAGAGAGGAGCGTGGAGCCGGCGCGTTTCTCTGGCGATTCCTTTGGCCTGGAGCACCCCCGTGGCGCTGCCAGGGGCTCGGTAGGAGATGCTCTGCCCGTCCAGGTGGAGGCTCATTTGGCTCCACGTGACCGCAGCGCCAGGCCGCTCCCCTGCCGGCTGGGGGCAGGGTGTCCGCAGGGCGTGGGCAGGGGAGCCAGAGCTCTGTCCTCCTGTGGCTCCTCCTGCTGTTCTGTCCCCATGTTTCCCGCCCAGAGACACTCGGGGCCGCCACTGTCCTCTGAGCAGCCAGTTCTCCGGCAAATGGCCGCCTCTCCCTGCTTCCGTTCAGTCCGTGTCAACAAACATGACGCAGTCGAATGTTCTCCATGCTGGCAGCTGCCTCAGCCAGAGAACCCAACACCGAGGGAGGCACAGAGGGGACATGCACACACACACACACACACACACACACACACACACACACACATGGACACACATAGACACATGCACACATGCACACACACCAATCTAAAGCCAGTCATAACAGACACACATTATTCTTTTGCTATCAACCAAGTTGGTGAGAGGGAAGCTCGCAGAGGCTGCTGCTGCTGCTGCCGGGGCTGTGCGCAGGGAAAGCCCTCCCTCCCGGGCAGCCCTGGCGCGGTCGCACTGCCACTGCCCGGCCGGCGCCACGGGAGGCAAAGTGGCAGACTCGCTGCGAGGAAGCCCCACGGGAGCCTGTCTTCGTCTCCCGCAGAGGAGGCTGTGGCCAAGGGCAAGTCCTGCGGCCTGCTGTTCCAGGGACATGGAGAAAGAAACCACGGTGTCCCCCACACCTCAGGTCTGGGACTGACGTCCCGCACCCCCCGGCCCAGAGCCATCAAGGCCCGGTGGACGGGACAGGAGGGGGCCTCCCAGGGCTCACACAGGCCTGCTGGTGCTGGTGCCCTGGCTGTGCCCCTGAGGGAGGGATGGCCTAAGAGGTGCAGGGAGTGTGGCATCTGAAATGCCAGCCATCCCGCAGTCGAGACTTCTGTCCACTTAGTCACCGTGCTCTCATTGCTCCCCCTCTCCCCCACACATACACACACGCCTCTCTGCGTCCCAGCCGGGCTGGAGAGGCCATCATCTGCCGGGGTCGGGGTCGGGGTCTGCGCAGGAGGCTGGCGAGAGGCCCGCAGCGGCCGCAGGTCCTGCTCCTCCGCGCTGGGCTCACGACTCTCCCTCCTGACGCTGTGTCCTCTCCGTCTCCTGTTTCCTCGCACATTCTCTCTCGCACGCATTACTTCACTTCCTGCTTTGTTCGAAAAATAGAAGCAGACAGAGGGTGCCCGCCAGCTCTCAGCACAGGGTCCCTGCCCGCCCACCTCAGTCCCTGCCAGGGCGTGGCTCCCTCCTCTGGGTCCCGGACTCCCCTGTCCTGCGGTGTGTCCGTGCCTCCTCCTGACATTCCACTTTCCAGGTCACACCACAGCCTCCGCACCGTTCTTGACTTCTCCCGTCTCTGACAGCCGACAGCCAGCCCCTCAGACCCGCTGCCTCTGCTCCTGGGAAATATTCCGGGATCGGGGACCCACACCCACGCCACGCTGTCCACACGGCCACGGCGCCCACGGCAGGGCCGGAGGCTGTCCGCAGCACAGAGGCAGGAGGGATGCTGTTAGAACCCGCTACTGTCATGTCAATTTCTGCTCAAGAATTCTTAGTGACGTTTCATCTCCCTCAGTGTAGAAACTAACATATTAGTTTAAAATATTGTGTGTGTGTGTGTTTATTTTTTTTAAATTTGATTTCAGAGATAAAGGGAGAGATAGAAATATCAATGATGAGAGAGAAACAGATTGGCTGCCTCCTGCACACCCCTCACTGGGATTGAGCCCGAAACCCAGGCATGTGCCCTCACAGGAAATCCAACTGCGACCTCCTAGTCAATGCCCAGCTCCTGAGCCACACCAGCCGGGGAAGCTGACCTTCTCATGCCCTTTGAGGCTCTCCCTGGGCTCCCAGGAGGTGGCCCAGCATCTCAGCGTCTCAGCCCTCAGTCAGCTCTCCTTCCCTCCATAAGTCCTTCTCTTCCTAACTTCCCTGCTCCTCGTCCACGCAGCCCCGGCGCCCCAGCCCCGCTGTCAGTACAGGATTTCTCCTCGGCAGGCACCCCGGGAGCTCAGCATCTCAGTGGTTTACCTGGTCCGCTGTCTTTCTCACTGCTTTCCGTCACTCGGTGCTTTTCATTCACGTCCAGGTGGTTTCCAGGACCTGGAGCAGAAGCCCCGAGCAGTTCTTGGCACATTGTGTGCTGAATGAGTGAACACAACCAAAGCTCTCCAGGGCCCTGGAACACAGGGTCTCACTCACGATTGGAGCAGTGAGCCAATGGCACAAAATTAATGCAGTGAGGAGATTAGACACATCCATACAAAGGGAGCATTACAGAATGGAGTCAAGAAGTGGCAACTCCTTATACTATGTCTCAGCAAGACAGTGCCCCTCAGCCTGAAGGTCGCATTCCCAGAAGTACCTTCTTCCGGCCTTGCCTGGGGCCCTGAGGGCGGGGCGGGCCTGAGCCCTCCCTCCTTGAGCCCGGCCTGCGGCTGCTGCGAGAGGCGGACACCCAGGGTGCTGACCTGTGCGCAGTCGTCCTGTTCGGCCTCGGCTGCACGTGGGCTCAGCAGCCTGAGCCGGAGGTTTAGCTGTCCTTCTGACCATCCACTTGGGAAGCCACTTAACCACTTTGAGCTTCAGTTTACACACACACACACACACACACACACACACACGTTTCACGGATGCACGCACTGCTTTGGGAGAGTTAAATGAGATACTGGTATTTAAAACACTTAGCAAGAGCGTGGAGATGTGAGGAATCAGGCAGCTTTAATTATTAATGTTGTCAGCGGAGCTGTGAAGCGGAAACGCTTACCAAGAGCTTTAGCGGAAGGCCCTGGAAATGGGTGGCGATGCCTGGTGGGTGCGGGCACGGGCGCCGTGGTGTGCGAAGTCAGTGAGGAGCGGCCCCTGACTTACCCGAGGAGCTGGGGTTCCGCCTGGAGGGAGCTAGAGGCATGCTAAGTCTGCAAACACCTTACGTGTCCTGCTTACTGCCCTGTCGCAGGTGAGATGGACCAGAAGTTTGGACATGTGAGGAGATGAGAGCGGGGCTAATTCTATGTAATAAAGAGGTAATGTGCAAATTAACTCTCATGCCCTCACAAGATGGCTGCCTACAACCAGGCTGGCAGGGGGGTTAGTGAGGGACGACCACACAACTGAACAAGCAGGCTGCGTGGGGCAACCAGACCATGAGGGGTGACAAGGCTGGCAGGGGGGGCCAGGCCAGCAGGGGGGGCAGTTAGGGGTAACAAGGCAGGCAGAGGGGGGCAGTTGGGGGTGATCCCCAGGATCAGGTCTAAACCAGCAGTCAGACATCCCCCGAGGGTTCTCGGATTGGAGAGGCTGGGCTGCAGAGACCACCCCCACCACCATGCACACATTTTGTGCACTGGGCCTCTAGTTAACAATGAAGATGGTGAGCCCACGGCCCGGCAGAAAAGGCAGAGAGAAGAAGCCCGCCCAGGGAGAGGTCGCCCGGGGCTGGCGCCTTCTCTGCTGCTTGTGGTGCTCGGCTGTGAACCGGGCTCCCAGGGTCTCCGTCCAGGCGTGATGGGCAGGTATGCGAGCAGCCCGACAGCTCTGTCCATGACCGCAGAGACCTGACTGTCTGTGTCGTCAGAACAGAAAGCTCTTCAGGAAAACATGGCCAGTTACACAGAAGGGGTCCCCTGTCTTAGTCTGGCTTCTTCGCATATTTCACCCAGAGTATCTCAAAGCGCGTGAGGCTTTAAAAAAAATCTTGTTTATAAAACAAAGCTGAGGTTTAACCAAAGGCACAGCCTACCAGTCCATGACAAAGGCGCGGTCTCCCAGCCCCTGCTGTGGCTGGACCCCTGGCGTGACAGGTGCGGGGGAGCGAGGTGGCCAGACATGGGAAGGAGGAAGCCACCTCCCGCTGTTCCAAACCGAGGTCTGGAGCGAGAAACCCAGCGGAGCTCGGAGGAGCCTGTGCGGCTACAGGTCCCTCACCTCCGTTTCCTGAAATGTAACCCTCATTCACACACGCTCACAGGACGGCCCAGAGCGGCCACTGAGGCCAGCCCAGCCCCCGGAAGGTAGCCAGACGGGGGAGGTAGCCCAATGGGGGAGGTGGCCCTGTTGTAGGCGACCCGCGAATGACGACCACCAGTCAGCCACATTGGGATTTAGGAAGCCTTTATTATGAACTCGAGTCCGGGCTCCTGTCTCAACTGACACAGCAGCGAGCAACGAGAGCCCCGACCCACTCTATGCATGCCGCTTTCATCCCCGTCTTAGGATGCCTGGCAGATTATGACTGGCTAAAGTTTTAACAAAGAAACGTCAGTTATGAGTTAGAGAAAAATTCCACTAGTACAGTAACATTTGAAGTTTATACAACACCTGGGCTGGGGGGTTATTTTCAGCTTAAGCAGTCTCTGTGTGACCTGGTTTGGTCTGTTTGTCCTGCCTTGTGGCTACTGGAAACAGGACATGCCTGCCTGGGGGTTGAGCCTTGAAACAGAACTATTTTATGGACAACAGTTAGGTTTAGCTAAAGTGTATCATGCTACATTCTTTGTTGTGGGTCTGGTTGCTCATTCCTTCCTTGGCCTGGAGTCCTGCCTCGACAGAGTATTGCTGGCCATCTGGAGCCTTGCCTCGCCTGGTCTCACTGTACACAACAGCCCGATGGGGGATGGGGGAGATAGCCCCAATGAGGGAGGTAGCCCCGATGGGGGATGGGTGAGGTAGCCCGATGGGGGAGTAGCCCCAATGGGGGATGGGGGAGTAGTCTGATGGGGGAGTTAGCCCGGTGGGAGATGGGGGAGTAGCCCGATGGGGGGTAGCCTGATGGGGGATGGGGGAGTAGCCCGATGGGGGATGGGGGAGTAGCCCGATGGGAGATGGGGGAGTAGCCCGATGGGGGAGTAGCCCGATGGGGGATGGGGGAGTAGCCCGATGGGAGATGGGGGAGTAGCCCGGTGGGGGAGGTAGCCCTGATGGGGGGGGAGTAGCCCTGATGGGGGAGTAGTCCCGATGGGGGATGGGGGAGTAGCCCGATGGGGGAGGTAGCCCGATGGGGGATGGGGGAGTAGCCCGATGGGGGAGGTAGCCCCAGTGGGACGGGCAGGTGTGCAGCAATGAGATGCGCCCAAGGGGCTGTTTGCATGCGCTGCCCCGGGTCTCGGGCGTGGCCCACGTGGTAGGTGAGTCACAGGCGTGCACGGCATATGGCGTGTTCTCTCAAAGCGGCTCCTTGCGGTTAACGTGCAATGAAACCAGAAAAAACATGTCTTCAAACATCACCAAGGGCACAAGCATCAGTAAATCCAAAGCCTTTCGACAAAGACCACGTTTCTCTGTAAAGAAACCCCCAGGGCAGCGGCTAACGTCCGGCTCCCTGAGTCCGCGCCTCAGGCCCCGGCAGTGACGCACAGCCTCCGAGGACGGCCACCATCGGGCACCGTGCTGGGGGCCGCGGCGTGCCGCTGGAGTGCCCTGTCTCAGCAGGTGCCGCGGGCAGCAGCTCCATCGCCCGAGGTGCTCTGTGCCCGGGCTGCAGGGAGGAGGTCCTGAGGTCCCCGCAGCTTCCCCAGGGTGCGCAGTCTCTGCTGGACAATGACTGGCGGCTCCTGGGGGGGGGGGGTCTGCGGAGCCCGCTCCCGGCGGCCTCAGGGCCTCTGTCTCCGCCAGGGAAGGAGGAGGAAACAGCTGAGAAGCGCCAGCCAGCTCCTCCCAGAGAACAGCTGCGTGTAAAAGGGTGATTTCCGCTTCTCTTTGCATGACAGTGGAGCTAATGATGCTCTATTTATCCCAATGAGCCTGGAAAGTTTCCGTCCTTCCTGGTGCTGGGCTCTTACATTTTAGAACGGAGCATCCGGAGGAGCACTGCCAGGGTGGTGTGATCAGAAGGAAAAAGGTGGGAACTCAGACTGGCCATACCAAGTGTCCCCTCAATTCCCCTCTCCTCTCTTGCGTGAGGTCTGTGTTTCCAGGCACAGCGCATCCGCATGGAGCAGGAGCTGGGACTGCCCGGAGGTGTGCCCGCTGCCGGGGCAGGCGCTGCGGGTCAGCCAGGTGTAGGCTCCTGCTGCTTCTGGGGTTCCTGAATGTGCACGCTGACCGCACCCTGACTGCCCCGGAGGCATCTGAGGAGCCACAAAGAGAATCTGAACTTGACGGTGATGCTGACTTTTCCCAAAGGTGTTTCAGGAAATAACCTGGTGGAGAGGACAAAACCTCCCACGCCTTTGCACCAAGTAGCTCCGTGGCACATGGCCTCGCTTCGAGGGGAGACGTGGCACTGTTACGCCCAGACTTCGTGATCCCCAAGGACCACCAGGGAGCCGAGTCCGATGCAATAAACATTTTAATTCAATGTCAAACCACTATCACTGATTATTTCTTTCATCTGGTGACTCTGTTTTCTATGCTCAGTAGTTCACTCTTTTAAAAAAATATATATTTTTATTGATTTCAGAGAGAGGAGTGGAGAGGGAGAGAGAGAAACATCAATTATGAGAGAGAATCATTGATTGGCTGCCTCCTGCATGCCCCACACTGGGAATTGAACCCACAACCTGGGCATGTGCTTTGACTAGGAATCAAACTGTGATTTCCTGGTTCATAGGTCGACGGTCAACCACCGAGCCTCGCTGAGAGAAGGGAGTCTTTCCCAACAGGAAAGCCACTGTTTGCTGCATCTGCTCTGGGGATTGTAGGTGGTGCAGGCACAGGGGTTTCTCTGTTGGTCCAGGTTGCCAGGCAACCAGCTCCCGCATCCGAGTCTGCTCCTCCTGCTTGCTGAACAACTGGGCTTCTTCAGAAGCAGGACATTGAGACAGCTCTCTGATGCTCGCTGGATCTAGGCCCATAGGGCTTCCTCCATGGATTCAAATGATCTGATTCCTCGTAGATATTATTGAGTCCTCATTCAGAAATGCTGCCTCCCAGCAGGGAGGTCTGAGCCCCTACTGTTGAGGAGGAGGGTGCTGGGAGGGAGGCAAGAGGGCTGTGATGCCACTCAGGTGACTGCAGACAAGCATCCTCACACACTCGCTTTCAACCAACTGTTCCATCATCGCTGAATCAGAAGGACAAATGGCACCACCATCAGCAGCATCATTTCGCAATACAAATAGATATAAACATGATCCAGTGAGACTTTGCCATTATTGTTCACAAAAACATCCAGGGGAAAAGATATAGAGGTAGAAAGAAATGGCCCGATGGTTGTGGTTATTAAACAGACAGAAGAGAGCCACATGGTCGGAGCAGTGCCCCGTGCTGCAGCACAAAGTGCAGAGATGCCCAGGAGACACACCCACGGAGCACTGTGAGTTCACACCAGGAAAAAGGAGGAGTCTGCAAAGACTGTAAGGTCTCTGCCTTTGGAATTTGGAAACAAAACATCAAACATTCATGTCCATCTATAGACTGAGATTGGTCATATATTTTCCAATGCTTGCTAGCCACGGTAAGCCAATAAAATGTTTTTATTAAAACTATAACAAAGACAGAATATTATTTGAAATTTGTGGAGTCCCCTAAAGACAAAAATGCTAGTTCCTCTGTAAATGATGCCAGGGCATGGAAGCTATGTGAAATGCCAACTTTATGTTTCCCAAACTCTATCCTGTAAGGTCAGTGGCAGTTTTTCTTTTTTATTAAATCTTTTTTGTTGAAAGTATTACATATGTCCCCCCCCCCCCCCCCCGCTGACGCCTTCTAGCCCACCCCTCTCCACCTATCACAGCCCTTAATCACCATGTTGTCTGTGCCCACGGGTTATGCATATACAAGTTCTTTGGTTGATCTCTTCCCACCCACCCTCTTCCATCTTCCCTCTGAGAAAATGCACTCTGTTCCATGTTCCCATGTACCTGGATCCTCTCTGTTCATCAGTTTATTATGTTAATTAGATTCCACATATGAGAGAAGTCATGTGATACTTGTCTTTCTCTGCCTGGCTTATTTCACTTAGCAGAACGCTGTCCTGGTCCCTCCATGCTGTTTCAGAGGGTAAGAGATCCTTCTTTTTTACAGCTGCATATTATTCCATGTACAAATGTACCACAGCTTTTTTATCCAGTCATCTACTGATGAGCACTTGGGCTGCTTCCAGATCTTAGCTATTGTAAATTGTGCTGCTATGAGCATAGGGATGAATATATTCTTTCTGATTGGTATTTCAGATTTCTTAGGATATATTCCTAGAACTGGGATCACTGGGTCAAATGGCAGTTGCATATTTAATTTTTTTGAGAAAACTCCATACTGTTTTCTACAATGGCTGCACCAGCCTGCATTCTTACTAGCAATGCACAAAGATTCCCTTTTCTCCACATCCTCACTAGCACTTATCATTTGTTGATGGTAGCCATTCTGACAAGTGTGAGGTGATACTTTATTGTCATTTTAATTTGCATCTCTCTGATAACCATTCCTTGGTTTCATTTATTTTATTTTATTTATATTTTTGGTCTCTATGGCATTTATTTCTTCTCTAATCTGTTATTTCCTTCCCCCTACTTACTCTGGGCTTTTCTTGCTGTTCTTTTTCTAAGTCTAAGTTGTAGGGTTAGTTTATTATTATTATTATTTTATTTATTTTTTTTGAGGTAGGCCTGTAGTGCTATGAACTTCTCAGTTAGGACTACTTTTGTTGTGTCCCAGAGATTTGGGCTTATTGTGTGTTTATTTTTATTTGTCTCCAGGAAGTTTTTTATTTCTTTTTTGCACTCATTGGTAACCCATTCATCTTATATAACAAAAAAGTAATATGCAAATAGACCGAATGGCAGAACAACTGAACAACCAATCAAAGCATAATATGCTAATGATATGCTAAGGCTGCTCAACTGCTAGCTATAATGTGTACTGATCACCATGGAGCAGATGCTCTGATCCGTAGGTTAGCTTGCTACTGGGGCTGATCAGGACTGAGAAAGATGAACGGGACATGCCCCAGAGCCCTCCTGCGGTCCCTCTCCAGCCCAATTGTGCACTAGTGCGGTCCTTTCAGCCTGGCTTGTGCCTTCTTGCAATCCAGGACACCTCAGGGGATGTTGGAGAGCTGGTTTCAGCCTGATCCTGCTTGGGAGGGCACCAGATGCAGGGTTCATGGCTGGTGAGTGCTGCTGTGGCAGAGAGAGCCTTTCCTGATGGGGATTGATTGGGTACGAGTCCACAGCAGGCACAGTGGGGCTGGGATGAGCTGGAGCACAGAAGCTTCAGGTGGCTGTACTGCAGGTTTCAGCCCAGTCACTGAAGGCCACCCAGAGGGAGCCTACCGTGCCCAAATTCATGCACCAGACCTCTAGTTGTTTAACAAGATGCTATGTAGCCTCCATGTGTTTGAATGTTTTTGGATATTTTACTGTATTTGATTTCTAATTCATTCCAATGTGATCTGAGAAGATGCTTGATATGATTTCAATCTTCTTGAACTTATAGAGACTTGTTTTGTATCCTAACATGTGGTCTATCTTTGTGAATGATTCATGTGCACTTGAGAAGAATGTATATTCTGCAGCTTTGGGCTGAAATGATCTATAAATGTCAATTAAACCCATCAGTTCCAGTGTATGATTTAGAGTCACTGTTTCTTGTTAAGTTTTTGTATGAAAGATCTATCCTGTGAATTCAGTGCAGTGTTAAAGTCCCCTACTACGACTATGTTGCTATCAATCTCTCCCTTAAAGTCCTCCAGTTGTTTTTAAATATATATATATTTTATTGATTTTTTACAGAGAGGAAGGGAGAAATATAGAGAGCTAGAAACATCGATGAAAGAGAAACATTGATCAGCTGCCCCCTGCACACCCCCCACAGGGGATGCCACCCAACCATGGTACATGCCCCTGACTGGAACCAAACCCGGACTCTTCAGTCGCAGGCCGAGGTTCCATGCACTGAGCCAAACTGGTCTCAGCCTTCCAAGATTTTTTAAAATAAATTTTGGTGTTCCTATATTGGTTACATATATGTTTATCACGGTTATATCTTCTTGTTTGGTTGGTCCCTTTATTATTACGTAGTGATGTTTATTATCTCCTCTGATGGCCTTTGTTTTGAAGTCTATTTTGTCAGAGATGGATATTGCTACCTCAGATTTTTTTTTCCATTTGGATAAAAAATTTTTGCCACCCCTAACTCCCATCCTCTGTGTGGGTCTCTTATAGACAGCATATACTTGGGTTATGCTTTATATCCATTCAGCTACTCTATTTTTATTAGAGCATTTAATATTATACATTTACAATTAAGATTATTATTGATACACACTTATTTATTGCCATTTTAATTATGTATGTCTATGTTTCTCTCTCTCTATTACTTCAAATTATAGCAGTCCTTTCAGCATTTCTTACAGTGCTGTTTGGGTGGTGATAAACTTCTTAGCCTCTCTCTCTCTCTCTCTCTCTCTCTCTCTCTCTCTCTCTCTTTTTTTTTATTTTTTTTGTCTGGGAAGCTATTTGTTTCGCCACCTATTTTCAATGATTGCCTTGCTGAATATAGTAATCTTTGTTTCATATCTTTGATTTTAATTGCCTTGAATACTTCATGACATTTCCTTCTGGCCTGTAAAGTTTCTAGTGCAACATCAGCTGACAGCATTATGGGAGGTCCATTGTAGGTAACAAATTGCTTTTCTATTGATGCCTTTATGATTCTTGTTTGGTCTTTAGTTTTTGGCTTGTTAATTATAATGTGTTTGGGCATGGGCCTGTTTGGTTTCTTCTTGCTTGAGACTCTGTACTTCCTAACTTGAGTGACCTTTTCCTTCACCAGGTTAGGGAAGTTTTCTGCTGTTATTTCTTCAAACATGTTCTCTATCCTTTGATCACATTCTTTCCTTTCTGGCACTTCTATTATGTGAATATTATTACATTTCATGTTGTTCCACAGCTCCCGTAAGCTATTCTCTTGTTTAAAAAAATTTTTTTTTCTGGTTCTTGTTCTCTGATTGAGTGATTTTTTCTGCCCTATTTTCTAATTCACCGATCTAATCCTTTGGTTCCCCTTATCTGTTGTGTATTCATTTCAGTGTGTTCTTTATTAATGCTATGCAATTTTTCATAGTTATTATATCTTTCCCAGGCCATTGAGCATCTTTGCCATCATTATTTTGAACTCCTTGACTGATAAATTTCTTATCTCCATTTCATTTTCTCTTCTTCTGGAGAACTCTCTTGTTCTTTTATTTGGGGGTTACTTTGTTGTCTCCCCATTTTGGCTGCCTGTTTGGGTTTGTGACTATGTATTAGGTAAATCTGCTACACCTCCCAATCTCTAGTGCAGGACAGTGTCAAACACTGTTTCTGATTAATTAGATCATGCAGAGACTCAAAGCCTCCAGAAATTCATCTCCGCTTATAGACTAATTATAATTAGTCTTGTGTAGCCTCAGGCAATTGTCCACAGGTGGGATGAGAAATTTTCCAATGGGTGGGGCAATTGCTTCTGCCTGGATGCTAATTGTTATTCTCAGTCTTTTAATGGGCCTCAGCAACTCCAATGGATGGTGTAAGGGATTTTCTAATGGGGTGGGACAACTGTATTACTCCAACACAAAATCCACCTGAATAGCAAAGGTCTGCATGAGAAAGATGCCATCTGCAGTGAATATCTTGGCACAGGAAACTGAGGTATCTGCCTTCAAAGCTCCAACCACAGAGCCCCCAACCTTGGATTTTTTTTCATACAACTCCAGTCCACTTTGCCCTCCTTCTGGCAGAGTCCAAGGTGAGTGGCTCCACATGGAATTTTGTGCATTGGCCCTTTAAGAAGGTGCCTGCATTTCCAGCCATCTCTTTCTGACAGACAGCAACCCTGCTGCTTTTCACAGCCAAATGTTATGTGCTATTTGTCAGTTCTGGTGCTCTCTGCTGGAGGCCCAGCTTGGTGCTTAGACCAGGAGTTCTCAGAGGGAACACCCCACAGCTGAGATATCTCTCTGGAACTTCAGCTGCTGTCTGTGGGAGCCAGGCCAGCCCTTTTGAAACTCTGTCCCTGCTATTAGTCTCTATGCAGCCTCCACTCTCTTTTTTAGTTATTAGGGTTCTCTCCAGTGATCTTTTATTGTATTTGTAATTCCAGTTTGGTCCTGGGAGGGTATGAGTAGCTTCCACATACTCTGCTGCCATTTTTAATCCTCTCTGGCCGAGACCTGCCTTCTCTTCCACTTGCCAGCAACTTGGCAAGTGGAAGTTATTTTTGTTCTGCACTGTGTGGTGTCAGAGAGCAGCTGGTAGACAGAAGTTAACACATGTCCACTTTGTACTCCAGGCAGCTGTAAAATAACTTTATAGTTAAATGGCAGAGGTGATGCATCCATGTAATAAATATATAATGGGTGTCAGAGTCCAGAGCTAACTTTTCAATAAAAACAAACAAGCAAAAAATAAATAAATAAAATCCAAGAAAATTTTAGGTTTTCCAATTTGTTAGGTTGGAAAGTTCAGAGAAAAAATGGTAGTTATTTTTAGGAATGGCTAGAGATATAACCAAACAAATATTAGAATTTATTTTAAACGTTTTAGGAAAATGCCTCATGTATTTAGGTCACCGTGAGTTTCTTACTATTGAACCCTTCTGCAGGTGTCTTTAAATACCCACTCACAGCTAGAAATCTTCACTTGGGTTCCTGAGAATGGGACTCCAGTAGGGACAACATCCCTTCTTCAAACCTGGTGCTATTTATGTTTCATTGTTTTGATGTTAGCAGTTAGCTGACTAAATAGCATATTAGAATTTATAGGTGGTAGGAGAGTTATGATTTCCCCATGCATTTGTTAGATAGGTGAGACAAAAGACCCTGGTTCCCTCCAAGTCTGATTTCTGGGTGATTGCCAGCAAGGGCATTGGTAACACGTAAAATTTATCATCACAGACGGTGATCTCATAGTGACGATAGGCTACAGAACTCCTGAGCTGAATTCCACACTGAAAACAAGCAATGGGAAGTTTATTTAAATATTAATAATGAAACATAAATTTTTTATTGTTTAAAGAGTAAAACAAACACTACTATCTATTGTGTTGGAGAAGGTGTTCAGTGGGTATAGCAACCTGAGGAAATTTGCAGGGTGGAGGCAGACACCCTGAAGGACAGGGCTCTGTTAGAGATAATTGTTTGTCAATGTTATGAATGTGCTTTTTACTGTTCAGGAGTGTCTTGGTGGACAGACCATACTTTGATTCTCCATCAGCAGTTGACAGACGCTTGAGTTGTTCCCACTTTTTGGCTGTTATGAATAATCTGCTGGGAACATACATGCCCAGGTCTTTGTGTGGACACATGTTCTCATTTCTCTTGAATATATATCTAAGAGTGAATTTCTGGGCAAGGGTAAAGTGATGTTTGACCTTTTAATAAACTGCTAAACTGTTTTCCAAAATGGATGTGCCATTTACATCCCACCAGCTGTGCCTGGGAATTTCAGTTCTTCTCATTCTCACCAACCCTCTTACTGTCTGTCTTTTGTTCAGAGCCATCTCTGTGGGTTTGTAGTCATACCTCATTGTGGTTTTAATTGTAAGCATAAAATCTTTGAAAAACTGACTCTGGTCTACAGCCATACCTGAACACTCCAGATCTCGTCTGATCTCAGAAGCTAAGCAGATTTGGGCCTGGTTAGTACTTGGATGGGAGAAACTTACTCTGACCCCTCCCTAGCTCTCTAGACTCCCCAAACTTTCATCTACTGACTTGTGCTGTTTTAAAAATTATGGTGTGGCAATAATTAATTCATTGATTCATTCACTCATCTATTAATTAATTTAGCAATGATTAATTGAATACCTACAAAGGTCAGGGAATGTTCTGGGATAAAAAGGTGAATTAACACAATCCCTGTCTTCAAGGACTTGACTTGCCTACTTAGAAACATGAACATAGATAGTAAGAGCTACAATAATTTCATGGATCCAAATAAAGCACAAAATAGGATCCAAGTTTGGGTCCACTGGATCTCTGCATGTCAAGGTTGTTCAGTCCATTCTGCTATTCCTGGGGACACTGTCCCAGGACTCTGAAAGTAAAGGACTCAGCCAGAATAGACGGAGCTGACTTCCAGCATCACATTTTGTGTCACCTTAGAACATTATCACGACTGTCATCTAGTTCAGAACTTGATGTGCTGACAACACTCTGGTTTATCCTCTCCTCTGAAGCATCTGATCAAACACTGTTCCCATGATGTGCCCTTCCAGGAGTGGGTTCTTGGCTTCTCCATGGGTTTTACCACTGGCTTTTCTGTGGAAGAACCAGGAGCCAAATTCTGAGATTCTAAGGACAGTGGTATTTGCCATTGATCCAAGGTGAAGGGGAGCAGTGATGTGTTTCTCCTGCCATGGGCCTGGGGTTCGCTCCTTCCTCTCCTCCCTCTGATACCCACTCTAACGCAGTGAGTGACCCCATTGCCTAACACAAATTGCAAATGTTGAATGTGAAGAAAAAGGGATCTCCCTGCCTTTAGGAGCCCACACCCATTGCAGCAAACAGAGAAAAAGACAAATCATACCAAAAAGTAGGAATGAGTCAGTTCTGAGTCAACTTTGGAGGGGAAAGGAGGTGTTGTTCCTTCATATTTGCTGCTGGGGGAGAGGGTCAGAGGGGTGTTGTGGGACCAGAGTCTGCACTGCCCTGAGGAAGCCTTTCCAGCTGCAGCAGCCCAGGCCCATTGTGCGCCTGGGGCTGGCTCAAGCTGTGTGATGTAGAACATTCACTTCTGAGAAGCTTTGTCTGGAAGGACTCCCCGGAACTCCCAGGGGGATGAGGAGGAGGGAAGAGCTGACTTCCCTGGAAAGTGTGAAGTCTGGGTATGGCTCCCCCTGCACCACAGAAACCAAGATTTCAGCCCAGGCAGTGCAGGGGAGATGGGGGCAGGGACTGCCAGAGCAACTGGCACAGTACTGTCCAGCAGGTCTCTCAAGAGAAATGGAGACCCAGCTTCCAGCTCACCTCCAAGGCCAAGGTCAGCAGCTCAGTGTCCACAGCACCCTTGGCACTGAGGGGCACAGGTGGGCCCCGAAGTGGAGGGAGTGACCCCCTGCCATGGAATGGAGACATAGGCACTCAGCATCCTGAGACTGGGAGGTGAGTGTGTGAGACCCAGGGCCTCCCAGGTCACCAGGCCCCTCAGTTGCTTAGAGAGCCCTCCCAATACCCCATGGTGCGGATTCAGTCTCCAGTCAGGGCACATGCAAGAATCAGCCAATAAGTGTATGAATGAGCACAGCCATATGTCCATACTTCCTCTCTCTCCCTCTCAAATCAATTAAAAAAGCCAACAACAACAATCCTCACAAGAGTGTGTAAGTGAAAAACCAAGATGGCAGCATAGATAAACACCTAAACTGCTGCCTCACACAATAATTTCAAAACTACAACTAAAAGACAGAATGGACATCATCCAGTACCACAGGAAAGCTGGCTGAGTGGAAATTCTACAAGTAGAAGGAAAGAGGAAAGCACATGGAGAAACAGCGGTGCAGCAAAAGGACTGAGGTACTGAGACATACACACAGAGAGGAAAAGCACCTGAATACCTGGCTGGCTTTCTCTGACAGGAGGGAGAAGGAAGCCCCCGACTGCACTGAACCCCAGTTCCAATGACACTGAACCCCAGTTTCAGGCAAAACGCCATGGACCTGGTTCATACAGGGGGTAGTTTGGACTGTCAAGTAGGGAGAAAGGCACACAGAGACTCTGAGACTCAGGCAAGCTGTGGTGGGCAGGGGTCTGGAGATGTGTGTGTGTGTGAGTCCGTGCAGAGAAGACTCACTGCTGAGGTTACCACTAGCTCTCCTTAGTGGGAGGGAGTTGGAGGCTCCTGATTGCACTGAACCTCAGTTCCTACTGCACTGAACCCCAATTCCGGGTGAGCCTGGGAGAATCTGGACTGTCAGGCAGAAACTCAGGGGAGCCACGGAAGGCAGAGGTCTGTGCATGCAAGGGAAGGGCTGACATGAAACCAAGACTGTCTGCTCAGCCTTGAGACTCTGCCCAATCCAAGCTGAGCACAGAGGCTTTTGCAATTTTGCAAGTCTGGTCCTATAAGGCTGTCTCCAGCACAGGTCTTCTGGCGTAGACACAGCTGATACACATAGCCAATTGGCCTGGAGATCAATTTCTCCCAGTGATACCAACAATAATTAAGATGAAACTACAACAAGGCTGTACACACAATCCACAAAGGGGTACACCAAGAGTGTCTACCTCAGGTGACTGGAGAGGCTGACTCACTGGACCCTATAGGACACCAAACACACAAAACTACCCTATCAACTCAGGGAAGCAGCAAAAATGTGGAGACAAAGTAACAGATCACAAACTAAAGAAATGGAGGAAAATAAATAACTGGATGTAGAATTTAAACCACGGTTATAAGGTTTTTCAAAAATTTCCTAGAAAAAGCTGATAAATTTAGCCAGACCCTCGAGGATAATAAAAAAGACCAACTAGAAATTAAACATACACTGTCTGAAATAAAATTTATTATACAGAGACCCAACAGAAAACTATAGGAATGCAAGAATCAAGTCAAAGATTTGAAATACAAAGAAGCAAAATAAAAATAAAAAAAACCCAAACAAACAAAATAACAAAAACAAACCATTCAACTAGAAAAGCAAAAAGAAAAAATAATCCAAAAAGTTGAAGATAGTGTAAGAAGCCTCTGGGACAACTACAGGCATACCAACAACAGAATTATGGAGGTGCCAGAAGAAGAGAGAGAGCAAGATATTGAAAACCTATTTGAAGAAATAATGACTGAAAACTTCTCCCACCTGGTGAAAGAAATAGACTTACAAGTCCAGAAAGTGGGAAGAACCCCAAACAAAAGGAATCCAAAGAGGACCACACCAATACACATCATAATTAAAATGCCAAGAGCAAAAGACAAAGAGAGAATATTAAAAGCATCAAGAGAAAAACAGTTACATACAAAGGAGTATTCATATGATTATCAGCTGATTTCTCAACAGAAATTATGCAGGCCAGATGAGAGTGGCAAGAAATATTCAAAGTGATAAATAGCAATAATGGACAATCAAGATTACTTTACCCAGCAAAGCTATCATTCAGAATTGAAGGGCAGATAAAGAGATTCACAGATAAAAAAAGTTCATCACCACCAAACCAGTATTATATGAAATGCTGATAGGTATTCTTTAAGAAGAGGACGAAGAAAAAGGTAAAGATAAAAAACTATGAACAACAAATACATATCTACCTACAAGTGAACCTAAAAATCAAATGAATTAAAAATCTGATGAACAGAATAAACTGGTGAATAAAATTATCAGTCCACTCCGTTTCACTGAGGCAGTCACTTCCACGTTATACAGTGTCCTAGTCACAATGATGCAGTCACTTCCACTTTATACAGTGAGGCAGTCACATTGACACAGTCATTGACCATGTTACATTGTGTCCTAGTCACACTGAGGCAGTCATTGTCCACGTTACACAGTGTTCTAGTCACACTGAGGCAGTCTCTTCCACGTTACACAGTGTCCTAGTCACACTGAGGCAGTCATTGTCCACGTTTCACAGTGTCCTAGTCACAGTGACACAGTCACTTCCACATTACAGTGTCCTAGTCACACTGTGGCAGTCATTGTCCACGTTTCACAGTGTCCTAGTTACACTGACACGGTGTCTTCCACGTTACACAGTGTCCTAGTCACACTGACGTAGTAACTGCCCATGTTACACAGTGTCCTAGTCACACTGCGGCAGTCATTGTCCACGTTTCACAGTGTCCTAGTCACACTGACAGTCACTTCCACGTTACACAGTGTCCTAGTCACAGTGACATAGTCACTTCCACATTACAGTGTCCTAGTCACACTGAGGCAGTCATTGTCCACATTTCACAGTGTCCTAGTTACACTGACACGGTGTCTTCCACGTTACACAGTGTCCTAGTCACACTGACACAGTCACTTCCACGTTTCACAGTGTCCTAGTCACACTGAGGCAGTCACTTCCACGTTACACAGTGTCCTAGTCACACTGACACAGTCACTTCCACGTTTCACAGTGTCCTAGTCACACTGAGGCAGTCACTTCCACGTTACAGTGTCCTAGTCACACTGAGGCAGTCATTGTCCACGTTTCACAGTGTCCTAGTCACACTGACGTAGTAACTGCCCATGTTACACAGTGTCCTAGTCACACTGAGGCAGTCATTGTCCACGTTTCACAGTGTCCTAGTCACACTGACACAGTCACTTCCACATTACACAGTGTCCTAGTCACACTGAGGCAGTCACTTCCACGTTACACAGTGTCCTAGTCACAGTGACACAGTCACTTCCACGTTACAGTGTCCTAGTCACACTGAGGCAGTCATTGTCCACGTTTCACAGTGTCCTAGTCACACTGACACAGTCACTTCCACGTTACACAGTGTCCTAGTCACACTGACGCAGTCACTTCCACGTTACAGTGTCCTAGTCACACTGACGTAGTAACTGCCCATGTTACACAGTGTCCTAGTCGCACTGAGGCAGAGAGTTTTAACACAGAGAGCATTTGTTGGAGATTCACCGTGAAGGTTATCTGCATGGAAGAGTCCAAATCACCTGTCGCCAGCGCCACTCCAGGAGACAGCATCCTTTAGCGCTGCGAGGCTTGACCTGAGCCAGGACCGGTCTGGGTGTCTTGTCCTCGTCGCCATCACGGTGTAGGCGGCAGAGCTGGTAGCTGGTGGCCAGCAGGTCTCCCTCTCTGGGAACCTTTCGCAGTGGCATGCTGTTCTCCTCTGAGGCTCCTCTCTGAATTTCCCCTGGCGGGAACATGATCACATGATCTTCCCGCGCGACTCTCTGCCCCCGGTGGCCTTTGACCTGACTTGTGCACTGAGAGAGGCCTGGGCGCTGGGCAGGCCTCCGCTGGCATCACCGGGTCTGGGTCTCAGGGTCTGGGAGCTGCTGGAGCTGCAGGGACGCCAGGTGCCAGGTGTGGCTGGGTCTGCCAGCCTCGGGTAAGTTGCTCGCTCTCCTGAGACCACTTCTCTGCATGTGCGACAGTGAACAGTAATGCTCTTATTGTGAGGGTTAAACGGTATAAAGCCATTGTCAAAGTTATCTTTTTAAAGCTTTGTTATTGGGTGAAATAGCTAAACATCTGTGATAGCGATTTTGTAAAAATATCAGCAACTATAAACGAAAGGTGGGTATAAAATGGAGTGTTGTAGGATCTTCCCCAAGGTAGTTCTATAACTTTTGGAGCCCTCATGTTTTGTTAAGTTAAAACTTTCAGTGTGAAAGCTGCGGAGGGAGGCTGAAGGCAGTGTCTTGGGGGTGAGCGAGGGGTGCCCGGTGAGGCCCGAGGGACTCCGCGGGGGCACGGCGGCGGGGGAGGACGGCTGTCACTCGCTGTCCTCCGCGGCCCTGGGAGGATGGCTGGCTCTTCTCAGCACAGGCTCCAGACGCTGTGGAACTCTGCATCAGAGGGAAGGAAGTGCCACCATCCCGAGAACCTGAGGCTGGCCGGTTCTCCCCTTTCCAGTCACACTGACCCACATAATTATTATGTAAAAAACTGTTTCACAAGCCTCGCAGGCAGGAATTAATGAGAGAAATTCTTAAAATACACACGTTTCTTAAAGGAGTCCAGCGCCCACAGGACCATGGCCTCATGGATGTGATTATCACACGGAAATAAGCCATATGAAGCCCGCGGGTGGTTAGCTCATTAGATCGCAGACTTCTCTGTCTGTGAGAATTTAACCAAAGGCAGGTTAAACTTGAAGTCATGGTCTCTAAAGAGTGAGAGGCCCACACTGAGGGCCAGAGGCCCGCCCGCAATTCATTCCTCACATTCCAACGATCAGGTCCCCCAGGCCGCCCAGCTGTGCCATGACCACATGAGCCTGTCAGCTCCTAGGATGTATTGTTTTAGATTTTAAAGCAAGACATAGAAAAATAATAGGAGTTGTACATGGAAAGGGGCACAAAGAAATAGAAAAATAGAAAATATTCCTGAACAATAAGATTAATCAAAATTGGTTTGTGGAACAATCTGGAAAAAAATAAGAAAATTTCATGTGCCATAACATCAAAAAAGAATAAAATACTTAGGAAAATGTCTAACAGAAGAAACGCAAGGCTTTAACACCGAAACCATGAAACATGGAAAGAATTTTAAAAGACCTGCAGAGGGTGGGCAGAACCTGCGCTGACGGCGGGCTTCGGGGCTGCCCACCCTCACCTTCCTCCCGAGGTTAATCGTGGACCTGCTGGGGTGCCCACTCTCCCTGGGAGGACACCCCCGGGTTGGGAGCTCTTTTGGACACCCGCTGCCCACGCCTTCCGCACCTGGCTTTCCTGAGGGTCTTCAGGGGCCACTCCAGTTTCCAGTCTTTCAGGGTCTGTAGCAGCCACTGGTGTTCTGGTGGCATCGATGCTTTTAAATAACCACGTCCAGAGGCAGCTGACAAGGGCGTTACCTGTGGACAGAAACAATGCCAGGACTTCCGGGAGCTCCTGACCAGGAATGAGCTGCAGGAAACGAAATCTCTTGCTACAATTAGTTCATTTTTCTTTATTTTAATTTTTTTCAGTTGTACAACCAAGTGGCCTTTGTATCAGGATGCAATTCTTCATGAATTTATATTTCTCTCTATTTTGATGGGATAAAAGTGCAAGGAATGAGTGATGTCACCTGTAACAAATCATGGGACCAAAAGCTGCACTGAAGGTTTTAAAAAAGGAAATACTCAGACTTTTATAAAATGTTCCAGGATGAGCAGCTAGCAGAAAAACTGAATATTCTAACCAGGCTGTTTTTAATGACATGATAGCGATAAAATTGGAAAGGGTTTATTTTTTTATTTTTTATTTAGGAGTAAAACTTAGCAAAATAGTAAAACTTAAGTGACAAGTGTGCAAGAAAACCTTTCCTGTCTCAGTGACCTGCCAGAGGGTTTTTAACTTTATTGATCTGAAAACCTAAGTAAAGAAGCACACTATGTCATATGTCAATGTGGGGGAATATTCTTTAATATTTGATTTGTGGACAACAGGGGCACATGCTGACCTGAAGCTCAGGGGAGGCCTGCGTGGCCGTCTTCCAAACTCAGACCTAAAGTCACCACAAGAACGATCTGAAATTAAACTGTAACTGAATGCAGTGATGGTGGGCAGTCACCTCCTAGGCTGGTATTTTCACTGACAAGATTAACCTTTACCTTAACTGTCTTTTTGCATCTGTGATAACACACCCTTAAAATGTCTGGGTAACTTATAACTTCCCTTTTTCCAGGCCCCTTGGGGCATAACCTAATGTACTGAGTGCCAGGACAGAGACCACAAATTCCTTCGTTGTTTTCTATTTATTTTTAAAATATATTTTATTGATTTTTTACAGAGAGGAAGGGAGAGGGATAGAGTTAGAAACATCAATGAGAGAGAAACATTGGTCAGCTGCCTCCTGCACACACCTTACAGCGGATGTGCCCACAACCAAGGTACATGCCCTTGACCGGAATTGAACCCAGGACCCTTCAGTCTGCAGGCCTACGCTCTATCCACTGAGCAACCCGGACAGGGCCATTGTTACTGTTGTCATGTTAATTGTTGCCTGTTAACTATTTAATACCCACCTAAGTAATGTGTCTATCATTTTACTTTTGATCCAATCCCAGAGGTTCCCTCTTCCCCCCTGTTTTTCCGCCTCCCTAACCTCTTACCAATGGATTTTGAGTAACCCACCTATGTCCCTTCCTTTGACTGTTATGTATAAAACAAGGTGAAGAACTGCCATTCTCCGGAGCACTATTCCTATCTGTTGAGGTTCTGCTTCCTGGCAATTGTCAACAGTTTGGCTCAAATAAACTCACAAAAATTATTTACAGGCTTGGATATTTTTACATAACAAATTGTGGAATCTAGAATTTAATGTCATCACAAATGTGTAGGGGCTGCATGAGGTCATCCCTGAGGGAATCTCCTGTTATCAAAGTGCTAATGTAAAAACCATGGAAACCTGTAAAGAATTTTGTGAGTTTATTGGAGCAGAACGGTCGACAGTTGCTGGGATGCAGAACCTCAGTAGATTGGGATGATGCCCTGGAGAATGGCGGGTTACATCTGTGTTTATACATTGCCATCAAAGGAGGGACGTAGGTGGGTTACATGAAATTCATTGGTGATGGACTACAGAGGTGGGAGAAAGCAAAGCAGGGAAACCCCTGGGATTGGATAAAAGGTAAAATGATGGACACATACTTAGGGGTGCAGGAACAATTAACATGATAATGAAGGAATTGGTGGCATCTGTTCTGGTGCCCAGCACATTAGATTTTGCCCCAGGGAGTCTGGAAAAAGGGAAGTTACAAGTTACCCAGACATTTCACGGGTGTGTTATCATAGATGCAAGAAGACAGACAGGCTCAGTTAAGGTAAAGGTTGACCTTGTCAGTGAAGATACCGGCCTAGGAGGAGACTGCTCACCATCACTGCGTTCAGTTACAGTTTAATTTCAGACCGTCCTTGTGGTGACTTTAGGTCTGAGTATGCAAGACGGCCATGCAGGCCTCCCCTGAGCTGTCAGGTCAGCACATGCCCCTTCCGTGCACAAAATGTAGGAGCTTTTAAAGGATAATATAATTTATTTCCTCAACTGTTTCTCTTTGCGTTACTTCTTGGCTTTTCTCAAGAGATTAGAGGCAGGAAAAGGAGGCGGGCTGCTGTCGACTCGGATAGTCCTAACTGCTGTCGCCATTGTTGGAAGATCAGCCGAGCTTTGTCTGTGAGACACACTTGGGAATGTCAAAGCAGAAAGCACGAGCGTGGCCAGACCCTGTTTTGGACACGGGGGTCACCTCGATCCGACAGGACTAGGGGCTTAGCTGGTGCTTCAGGGAGGATGGAGGCCAGGTGGCGGCTCTGGGAGGCAGGTCTCTGTGCACAGATGGCACAGGTGGTGAACAGACCTTCCCTTCCCCACTCTGGGAATAAGTCACGGTGCACAACTCACGCAACACCAGCCGTTCCTCCGTTTTCCGACAGCTGGAGTATCAGAAACCAGTGAGATCCCAGTGTCAGTGGCTGTCAGCTGGGAAGGAGGCAGAGGGACTGTGAGATCCACGTTTCAGAAAATCAGCCACAAAACAGAAAACTGGCCAATGTCAAATGTCTGGCTCGAGCGACGGCGCCCACGGGTGCTCTGCGACACGGGTGCTCCTGAGGCCGTGCGGTTGGCGACGCTGCGTAGAGAGGGCGTTACGCTCCTCCTCCCCCGTGCTCCGGCGCAGGCCGGCAGGAGGGCTGGTGGTTAACAGAGGCCTGAGCCGGCAGGAGGCCCCTGGGGACAGACATCTATGTCCCAGGACTCAGCTGCGAGGGCGAGGAACTGAGCGAGGGCCCCGCGGCTGCTGATTTGGGGACGGGCCCACACCCTCTCTTCTCCTCGGTTTAAACGTCCCTGTGTGGCCTGGGAAGCCTTCCCGGCCCCGTCCTCCAAGTCAGCAGCCATGGAGGGCGCCGGGAGCGGAGAGGAGCCGCAGCGCAGGAAGGGCCGGTGACCACCTGCCCGGGGCAGGCCTCGCTGAGGGGACCCTCCGGGGGGCACTGGTGCCTGCAGGGAGCATGGGCAGGGAGTGCCCCCCGAGGCACAGGCCGACTCGGCCTCTCGCTCTTCTTCCTCTTGACTCAGTGGAAACCTCGGACAGACCGGAGGGAGATGCAAACCCTTGGCAAAGGCGAGTGTGCTGTGGCAGACGCACCGTCAGCCAGCTCTCGGGGGAGAGTGCCCTTTACTTCACAGACCAGTCAACTCCGGGCCCAAGGCCTGAACTCAACTTGTGGGGAGGCCCTGACCTTCATCTCTCCTCCCGGGGCGCCCCGAGGGCCCCCAGCCCCGCCGAGTCAGTCAGAGGGGAAGAGATGCTGAGCTAGGCTGCAAGCCCGTTCCCCTCAGTCAGGGCAGGCTTCTGTGTGCTGCGAGGCCGGAGCACCAGCGCGCACTGAGGTGCCGTGAATTTGTCCTTGTGTCCGGAGGCCCGGGCGGGTGGTAGTGGTATAGACGCCTCCAGAACCACGGCAAGACGGCAGGCCTGGACGGCCACCGGTGGAGTCGGTCCAGAGGAGGCAGCTACTGGGGTGGTCTGTACAGGAGACGGCCATCAGAAGAATCATTGGCAAAGGACCTGACGGGCTGGGCACTGGGGGCCGTCCTGGCCGGTGTGCACGGGTCGCTGGGGCCTCACAGGGTGATCAGGCTTAACCAGCTGTGGATGGAAACACATGAGGGGAGACTGGAGCAGTGACAGAGCTGAGCCACACACCTCCTTAAAGAAGCGGGTGCGCCCTGGCCAGTGTGGCCAGCTGGTCGGAGCATCGTCCAGTACACCACAAGGTTGCAGGTTCAATTCCTGTCAGGCACATGCCCAGGCTGTGGCTTCCATCCTGGTGGGGCAGCCAATCAATGTCTTTCTCTCTCTCTCCTTCATGTTTGTCCCTCCCCCTGTTCCCTTCTCTCTCCTAAAACTCAATAAAAGACATGTCATCAGGTGATCACCTTTAAAATCATAAGTTTTTAAAAACAAAAGGAAATTGTGCGCAGCAGCGGGTGACAAGCCTCCACCAGGCTCCGGTGTCGGGAAATGGAGGAGGTGCTTCCCTGGTGGGGACGCCCGTCCCGTCCCCGCGGGCCCCCAGGAGTGGAGCCCCAGGAGCGGGACCCCCAGGAGCGGGACGCCAGGAGCAAGATGCCAGGAGCGGGACCCCAGGAGCGGGGCGCCAGGAGCGGGACCCCAGGAGCGGGACGCCAGGAGCAAGATGCCAGGAGCGGGACCCCAGGAGCGGGGCGCCAGGAGCGGGACCCCAGGAGCGGGGCCCCAGGAGCGGGGCCCCAGGAGCGGGACCCCAGGAGCGGGGCCCCAGGAGCGGGGCCCCAGGAGCGGGGCCCCAGGAGCGGGACCCCAGGAGCGGGGCCCCAGGAGCGGGATGCCAGCAGCGGGGCCCCAGGAGCGGGCCCCCAGGAGCGGGCCCCCAGGAGCGGGGCCCCAGGAGCGGGGCCCCAGGAGCGGGACCCCAGGAGCGGGGCCCCAGGAGCGGGATGCCAGCAGCGGGGCCCCAGGAGCGGGACGCCAGGAGCGGGACGCCAGGAGCGGGATCCCAGGAGCGGGGCCCCAGGAGCGGGCCCCCAGGAGCGGGACCCCAGGAGCTGGACGCCAGCAGCGGGACCCCAGGAGCGGGGCCCCAGGAGCGGGACCCCAGGAACAGGGCCCCAGGAACAGGGCCCCAGGAGCGGGGCCCCAGGAGCGGGGCTCCCAGGAGCGGGACCCCCAGCAGCGGGACCCCAGGAGCGGGACCCCAGGAGCGGGGCCCCAGGAGCGGGGCCCCAGGAGCGGGGCCCCCAGCAGCAGGGCCCCCAGCAGCGGGACCCCCAGCAGCGGGACGCCAGGAGCGGGACCCCAGGAGCGGGACCCCCAGGAGCGGGACCCCAGGAGCGGGACGCCAGGAGCGGGGCCCCCAGCAGCGGGCCCTCAGGCCTGCCGCTATTTCCTGGCAGAGGCCTGAGTGGGAATGAGTGACGCAGAGGGTGCCCTAGCGCTCAGCGCTGAAGGACTGCTCTGTTAAATCAGTGCACACAGGAAATCTGCTCGAACAATCAATGTCTCATAAAAAGTTTCCATTATTTAGCAAAATTCGGTTGTGCGTAAACCTTGTTGAGAGGAAGACTTCTTAACAGGAGTCACAAAAGCACTGGCTCCGGGAGCGGCTGCTCTGGCCGCAGGAAGGGGCTTCTGTGCGGAGACGCTGAGGAGGGGCGGCCCGTGAGAGCAGAGCGAGTGCTGCTGCCTCTGGACACCGCACGCAGCGCGGCCGGCATCGGAACACGGCCCAGCTGTGACGAGCATCGAGCACTCTGTCCCGGAGCACCTGTCCTCCGATTTGCTTACCGCAGACTTTAGGAGGATCCCACCCCAGGGGCTGGAAATCAGAAAGGTTGCCTTTGGGGTGATGCAAATTGGAGGTGTCAGATGGGCTGATGGGGTGGGCAGCGTTTTATTTCTTTTTAAAATATATTTTTATTTGTTTGAGAGAAGAAGGGAGCGGGAGACAGAGACAGAAACATCAGTGATGAGAGAGAATCCTTGATCCGCTGCCTCCTGCACACCCACCAGCACCCGGGATCGAGCCTGAAACCCGTGCCCAAGCGGGAATTGAGCCGGTGGCCTCCTGGTTCTGGGTGGAGCTCAGCCGCTGGGGCAGCATGTTTGGTTCCAGACGGGGGTGGGGGGTGGGCGGTCCGCAGATGTGTTCACATGGCGGCCATGGAGACGCCGCTTCTGTGCACGTCCCGCATGGCTTCAGTCATCCCTTGCTCCGGACCAACCGCCCGACTCCGTGGTCATGTCCTCCTGCCACGAGTCCAGCTCTGTGCAGGCGACGGGCGCGCTGTCTCCGGGCTGGTGTGACGAGGGGGGTGCTTGGGATGGGATTATCTGAGGACACTCGTGAGTGAGTGAAGCAGGTCATGCTGGCTGCGGGCGGGAAGCACCATCGCCTTTCCCCGTGGCTCTGGCCTTTCTCATGCTCAGTGGCTGTGTCCCGCGGGTGGCTGGGCCCCACGGGTGGCTGAGTTCCATGGGTGGCTGGGTCCCACAGGTATCAGATCCAGAGCAGGGATGTGGACCCCTGCTGGGTGGGAGGAAGGCTTGTGACCTGTCGGAAGAGCCTGTGAGATGGAACCAGGCAGCCCGTGAGTCCAGGCTGCCTGCCACTACTCCAGCCCATTCAGCAGAGGCAGGGTGCATTACACATGAGCGTTTATTCCAATCCTGCCGGCAGCGTGGGGAGCAGCGGGTCTCCCACAGACATCTGCCCTGCCCCCACCATGAGAGGCTGCTTATGGGGTGACAAAGACTACCTGGGGAGTAGGAAGTACAGCCTAGGGAGTGGGCAATGTGGGCTGAGCGGGACTCCACTAACAAGGTTGTTAATCTTTCCATGACAACAGGCAGTTCTGGAATGAGAATGGACCGAACTCCAAGCCCGAGGCTGATGGCCAGGTGCCAGGGCGTACCACTCCCAGCCAGCTCAGAAGGCCCTGTCATTAATCAGAACAAGGTAGCCACAGAGCATGATTAATAATTCTGATAACTATAGCTAGTCCCAGTACTCTATTTTCCCCCATAACAAGATGGAATGTATCATCTGGGTTTTCTGGAGAAAATACAATTTGCAGCAAAGAAATGTCAAGTTAAAAAATAGAACAGCAACCCCTGGTGGTCATTTTAGAGTCTTCAGAGTCCATATTGATGACCGGAGGCCAGGGTTTCCCTGGGTGGAGTCTGGAGATGCCAAAGAATAGAATTGCAGACAGGAAGGTTCCAGCAAAGGTGGGAACATCTATTACAAGTAGATTCAGACACCCTGCATGGGGAGGGGCCCAATAATGGGTTGTGTGTATGACAGGGGCCAAGTGCTGACCTGACAGCTCAGGGGAGGCCTGCATGGCCATCTTGCAAACTCAGACCTAAAGTCACCACAAAGGAAGGTCTGAAATTAAACTTTAACTAAATGCAGTGATGGTGGGCAGTCACCTCCTAGGCCGGTATCTTCACTGACATGGTCAACCTTAACCTTAACTGAGCCTGTCTGTCTTCTTGCACCTAAGATAACACACCCTTGAAATGTCTGGGTAACTTGTAACTTCTCTTTTTCCAGACCCTTTGGGGTAAACCTAATGTGCTGAGCTCCAGGACACATGCCACCAATTCCTTCATTATCATGTTAATTGTTCCTGCACCCACCTAAGTATGTGTCCATCATTTTCCTTTTTATCCATCCCAGGGGTTTCCTTGCTTTCTCCCTCCTCTCTGGTCCATCACCAATAGATTTCATGTAACTCACCTATGTCCCTCCTTTGATGGCAATGTATAAACATAGATGTAACCCGCCATTCTCCGGGGCATCATCTCAATCCACTGAGGTTCTGCTTCCCGGCAACTGTCAACCGTTCTGTTCCAATAAACTCACCAAATTCTTTACAGGTTTCCATGGTTTTTACATTAACATTACTTGTTGTAGTCAGCAGATTCCAAAGAAGCTCACCCAGGACCATCCCTTGGACATGGACTTGGTGCTAGGATCCAGCAAAGGGCCCTTTGAGCCCTCCAGTTCTCTGCCCATTGGGTAGACTTGGGTGAGTGGTATCTTAGATCCTGGACCTTCCCTGGCTTTAGTAGAGGGTCTGACTTTATTTGAGCTGTGTTTTAAAATCCTCGAGGTGGAACCATGGTTTTTCCTGGAGGAAAAAATGGGTAGCTGGTTTTGTTTTTGGCTTTTCAATTGGAATTGTTGAGAGTCTGAGCAAAAAACCTTTGCCATATAAATAAGCTGAACTCATTCAGCTCTGAAGATAAAGGGGCCTTGCTCCAGTCAGATTTTGGGGTGTTCTTAGGAAGTATCAGAAGTGCAGAAGCCTCATAGGGAAGTCCCAAATCAACTTAAATTAACTGAATGGCTCATCTAGGGAGCCACCATAAGGCTTGGTCTGCCTGGCTCTCGCCTTTCCTGTAGTTTTAGACAGCCAGGAGAGAAACTGAGGCCATACTTGATCGACCCCCTACATAACATGTCTAGAAAGTTTGCTCAGAATACAGATATCCAAAAATAAAAACTAAAAACAATTTACATGGGAAATTGTGCCTCCAAGGCCAGAAGCTCCCAAACCCCAGCCCTCATTTAATACTCCTGATAGGAAGCCTTTACTTGCAAGTATTTTATAGAAATAGGAAGATTTAACTAGAAATATAAACTGAGAAATAGCCAAAATGCAGTTTGTTTTGGGTACCCACATTAATATTTTGCATGCAGAAATTAGAAAATGCCGGCTCTGAAATTAAACTGAATGAATATATGGGAAGCATATCTTGATTTGGAAATTAGGAGCTTCTGAGGAAAAGCATAAAAACAAAAAACAAACAAACAAGCAAAAAAAAAACACAACTCTTCCAAAATGATGGCAATTATTAGGAAATTTTTAGAGGCTGTCTCAGAACTATTCTGGAGTTAATAAATGCCTGCACCCAGTTTCCCCCTGTAGGAAGCATGCCTGGTTTATCTCCGTAGAAAAGAAACAGCATGTGGCCAGCATGACTGAATTCCCCAGAGCAAACAGGATGTGGGGTGGGGAGAGGGTATGAGCGTACACGTGGCGACGGTGCAGGTCCTGGGATGATTCCCCTAGACCTGGGCTAAGGGCGGCAGAGGCAATAGAAAAGGCCCCAGCCCGTTAATTACCAGGCCGCTTGCCTCTCGCCTTTATTCTGATCCTGTAAAATGGGTGCCTGCTCTCAGGAGAGTTATTAAAAGTCTCATTTTCACCATGTTTTTGTTTCCTAGTCCATCATTTGAAATTTAGAGGGGTAAGCCATTTCTCACAATTTGGGGTGCATCAGGGACTTCTGTGCCTGTGGAGAGGGAAGGGCTGGTGTAAGCGGAGGCCCTGCCTGATCTTGGGTGGCCCCTGGCCTGAGCATGGTCCATTTCTTCACGGTGCTGTAGAACAGGCCCGAGACTGCTTTCCATCGGACGATGGAGAAAGTGACACGAGGCGAACATACCCACGGCCACCAGGCACGCCACAGGCATAAGCCAAAACAGCATCCTGGGCTGTATTACGCTCAGGTCCCAGGGGAAGGGACTCCCCGCAGGTTGATTTCCCTTTGAACAGAAAGGACAACCATGATTAACATCGTAATTAATATTTCCCATAACCATAACTAGTCCCCAATGTTCTATTTTTTCCCATAACACTGGGAGGTACGGATCTGTAGAAGTACCCTCTAGCAGAGAAGGTGGGGGCACTCCTGTTTTTAAAAAGGAAAATAAAATGAAATAGTACTTTCTCATTAAAGCTACTGAAGGCTGGTGAGTTATCCCTGTTACAAAATTGGTCAAGAAAATACTTGAGGTGATAATTGGCTTTAAAATCTCAAAGTTGTTAAGATGTAATAAATAAACGTAACTAAAATGAATGGTTTCTGATTAAATCCTTTCAGTGATAATCCAAAGAATATTAAAATTACATTTGTCACCAATAGTTGGCCTGACATCTCAAGAAAACTACAAACATCAGAGAACTGGAAGGAGAGAAATGTAAAAAGCTACTAAAAGAGGCTGCAGAGCTGAAGCCGGTTTGGCTCAGTGGATAGAGCGTCTGCCTGCGAACTGAAAGGTCCCAGGTTCTATTCCGGTCAAAAGCATGTACCTTGGTTGTGGGCACATCCCCAGTGGGGGGCTTTGCAGGAGGCAGCTGATCAATGTTTCTCTTTCATAGATGTTTCTAACCCTCTATCCCTCTAACTTCCTCTCTGTAAAAAATCAATAAAATATATTTTTAAAAAAACAACTAAAAAAAAATAAAGGGCTGCAGAGCCTGCTCCCTCCCCCCTCTGCATTTTCTCCAGCCTCATGTGCCTAATTAGTAACTTAAAAGCTTTAGACTATTGCTGGGTTCAATAGTAAATAATAATAATAATGATGATAATGATAATAATAATAATAATAATAATAATAATAATTTTTAATACTTAGGTATTTTGAAATGACAGGATACTGAAACAATAATTAATTCAAGTTTGCCTTGTATGGAGCATTTAGAGGATAGATTTGAATTTATTAATTAAATAAGTCTATTTTAAAAAAATATATACTTAAAAATGTGAATGTATTACTAATCTGAGAAATACTAAGTATTTAACTTGCCACCTAAAATTTGAAGCTTCTAAGAGTTAAAAGTTCAAATTAAGTTAGGAGAAATGATATGGTTGTGATAATAGAATGTATGAAATATGGAAATTCATTTTTGAGAAAAATAATTCTTGCATTTTCTCTGGAAAAATTGGTAGTTTAAAATATACTGTAGTCTTTATGTGTATGTGTATCTTTGTACTACATGTGGTAAAATTTCAGCCTAAGATATAACATTTTATTGGCCTAATTTAAAAAAAGGTTAATCAGGTTTGAACCAAATTTTTAATATTAAAACTGGTGTAAGTTTCATTGATGTATTTTAGAGTAAGTACAAAGAGCATGTAATATAATCTTTGGGTTATGTATATTTGACAGTCTTCCCAAGTTAAATTTCAAGACTTTAATTGAGAGATAGCTTTGGGACATTTCAAAGGCCCTGGAATGACTCAAGGATTTAGTTTCTCTTCTTAAAAGAAATATTTTTGAAGTTAATTAGGTTGATTTAATATACTTAAAATTATGCAGAAAGCTTTGTCAAATAAAAGTTAATACCTCTGTTCTATTAATATACATATATTTTGTTAAAATGAATGTTATAGGAATTTCAGTCTGCTTCAGAAAGGAACTTGCAGAGATTCAGAGCCAAGTTCAAACAGGAAACTTTCTGGGGTAGCATGTGCCCAGTCGGGGACACCAGGAAGCAAGCCAAGAGTGATGACCCCCTGGTGGGGGAGGTGTCTGCCAGTGATTCTCTGGGTATTTGCATTTCACATATTGGGAATTTACGGATTATTTTCAATGTTCAGTACACCGCTCACAATAAGCCATGTGCTCTGTTTTAAAATCTTACTTTATATGCTGAAATTACATATTAAATATAAAAATAAGCAAATTTTATATTATCTATGTCATTTTACAGGAGTTATTATTTATTAGAAATTGTCTTTGAATGTTATATCTTATAGAAGAGCAGTTTTTATCAAATCTATAACCATGCCACTTTTAATTTTTGTCATTCATGGACAGCCTTGCTTTACTCTGATGCATTTGTAGGTATATTGTATCTTTAGAAAAATCCATGAAGAGGACTCTGACTTACTCTAAATTATAGGCTTCTAAGGAGGTCATATCTTTGAACTGGATGAAGGTTTATAGAACTTCAAAGAATAACTGAATTTAAAAACTACTGGCAAATAATAAGGGTAAACAAAAATAACTATGGGACTAAATGAATTGAGAATAATCATTCTTATGACTATTTAAAATATTGTTGATTTTTAAATATTTTGTTTCCCAAATATAAGGAAAACTAAAAAGCAGACATTCTGCTAATGTGCTGGGCGCCAGGCAGATGCCACCAATTCCTTGTAGGAACTAACAAATTAGTAACATTAATTTTACAGGAGACAAAGATTCAGACTCTGACATCCGATTTTTGTCCTTTAGGAAATACATTAATGAAAGACTCTCTCCAACAGTGTTAAAGGGACCTCACCTTACCAGGTACCTAACCACGAATGGACATCTGCTCCTGTCTCTGACTTTCGCCTTCATCTCAAGGATGAGAAGCCACAGACTACGGAGGAGGTAGACAGCCATCCCAAGACGTCAACAAGGCCTGTGTGCTCACAAAATGATGCCACTCAGACTTCGTTCTTATATCACCTAATTGTTACTGAGTGAATGTAAAGTGATCTTATACTGCCATTATCCTCCTTATGGTTTCCTAGTGGAAACATCTGTCTCCCTACACCCCTTTCCCTATTAGACATGAAAAATGTCCCACCTCCTAGACAGTGATGGTCTGATGATCAGCTATGATAACAAAGTTAATGTTTTGTTGACCAAACACTGGTGGATTTCTACTATCAATCGAAGCTTTGGTGCGTTTTTTAGGCTGTATCTATTATAAAGGACCTACGTTGATCAAATCTCTCCAAGAACACCTACCTAATAACTCCTCTGGTAGAATTATATATATAGATCCAATCTA
Organism: Pipistrellus kuhlii; assembly: GCF_014108245.1. NCBI lineage: Eukaryota > Metazoa > Chordata > Mammalia > Chiroptera > Vespertilionidae > Pipistrellus > Pipistrellus kuhlii. Next base: position 45,971,479 of record NW_023425449.1, on the reverse strand, counting down.
GATGAGTATTTTAGATTAATGTTGTCTAAATTTAGGAATGGATGAAATTAACTGCCAAGAAGAAAAATTGGAACTTCTGGTTAATAGCAGATACTTGTTTTCCCTCAGATCATTCCTTATTTAATAATAGACATTTTCTATTCCTAATCAACGTTACTGGTTTATTATTGTTACTTTTGTTCCTGGCATGTAAATGTTATACTAGATGCAGAAAAACAAAACTTGACAAACAGCAAAAAGACTGGGATCATGGTGGCTCAAAAATTAGAAATGATCCAGAATACTTTTTAACAAGGACATATGATCTGACTGCCTTCCACTTACCTGCCTTTTTTGAATAATAATAATTCAATATTAGCCGGGACCGGTTTGGCTCAATGGATAGAGCATCGGCTTGGGGACTGAAGGGTCCCAGGTTCGATTCCCGTCAAGGGCATGTACCTTGGTTGCGGGCATATCCCCAGTAGGGAGTGTGCAAGAGGCAGCTGATCGATGACTCTCTCTCATCAATGTTTCTAACTCTATCTCTCTCCCTTCCTCTCTGTCAATCAATAAATCAATAAAATATATTAAAAAAAGACCTTTTATATAAAAAAATAATAATAATTCAATATTAAATGCTATCAAAAGTTAAGGTCTTTCCCTTCTCCAGTGGTCCATCTGCTCAGCAAGACATGCTGACACTGAGACATCCTAGGAATGAGACTTCCTAGCACCGTGGGACTCCATTATCCAACCATTGGATTGATTTATGACCAAAAGGGGAATGTGTGAGTAAAAGGGTTCACATGCTGACCTGACAAGTTCAGGGGAGGCCTGCATGGCAGTCTTGCAAACTCAGAGACTGACGTCACCACAAAGGATGGTCTGAAATTAAACTTTAACTAAACGCAGTGATGGTTGGCAGCTACAGCCTAGGCCGGTATCTTCACTGACAAGGTCAACCTTTACCTTAACTGAGCCTAATTGTCTTTTGCATCTATGATAACATGCCCTTGAAATGTCTGGGTAACTTGTAATTTCTCTTTTTCTGGAGCCCCTGGGGCACAAGCTAATGTGGTGGGCGCCAGGACAGATGCCACCAATTTTTTTATTATTATGTTAATTGTACCTGTACCCACCTAAGTATGTGTCCATCATTTTCCTTTTTATCCAATCCCAGGGATTTCCCCACCTCTCTAGTCTTATCATCAATGGATTTCATATAACCCATCTACACCCCTCCTTTGCAATGAATAAAAAGAGAGGAAAACCTTCATTCTCCGGAGCATTATCTCAATCCATTGAGGTTCTGCTTCCCAGCAATTGTTGACAGCTTGACTCAAATAAACTCACGAAAATTCTTCACAGGTTTGAATGTTTTTATGTTAACAGTTGCCGGTGAAGCCTTGTAGTCCAGGGGTGTACCTGTGCTGCAAGCCTGCTCTGTGTCACGTGTGTCATCACCTCATTGACTCCCTCCTTGTTCTTGCCCAGCAACAGACCTGGGCATCCCTGCTCCTGTGCATCCATCTGTTCACCTTGCTGCAGGCCTTCCCTCGGGGCCCAGGCCTCCCGCTCTGAGTCTGAAATCTTCCCGTGGTTCCTGCTGGGCTGGTTCCTGCGATGAGGCTGCTCAGGCTGCGTGTCTGCCCTGCCCACGTGCCTGCCCTGTTTCCCATGGGCCTGCCTGTCGGCCTGTGACCACTCTCACTCCTCTCCGTGTGACAGACATGTACCACCCGCACCGCCCAGTGACCTGTGCGCAGCGCCTGCCCAGGCAGGGTGCAGGGTGGGAGGGTCCTCGCTCATAGGCACTCTTCCCCGTCAGGTCCCTGCTGCTCCTGCACTTTGGGCGAAGTGGGGGCTGCTGAGGGTTGGGGGAGAAGCAGTCAGGGGCATGTGGGGCCGGGCATGGAAAGGGAGGTGCAGCTGAACCCCGAGGCACGAGCAGGACCATTTCGTCAGTCACACCCTGTCCTGAGCAAACTCGCAAAAGCAAAGGGCCCTGGTCACGGGCTGGACCGCAGGGAGGGACACCGAGCAGGAATCCTGGGGTTTAAAATGTATGGATGGCAGGTGCCCGGCTAGCTCAATCGGTAGAGCATGAGACTCTTAAAATGTATAGATGTCACTAGGGCCCAGCTTTTCGGACCAACCAGCTGGCAAGTAGCAGGGGACATGAACCCCTAGAAGGAGCTTCCTGGCAACCCGTTTGGGCCCCTCCCTGCAGCAGAGAGCTTTTCTGTAGTAACGCTTGGCTTTTGCTCATCTTTGCCCGGGAACTCATTCTCCGATTTCACGAGACAGCAAACTCGGAGCAGAACAGAAACTGGCATCGCATCACCAGTGATTGTGGGGAGAGAGGGCCTCCGCGGAGGGCCCCGAGAGCGTCCCCGGGGGTGTTGCCTACTTTCCTGTGGCCTAAATACCCCACGTGTGCTCACCGTGTCTGAATCTGGGGTGCGAGCCCGCTCACCACCTGCCCTGGTGAGCCCCATTGCTGCTCATTCTCATCATTTCAATGCCATGCGCTTGGCCCCCAGGACGCCGCTGGAGGGCGGGCGGAGGGGCGGCGTGTCCTACTCAGGCCGCGTCGGGGGAGAGCTATCTTTAACGCTCTCTTTTTTAATTGCTCCGATGGAGTTCTGTGAGCGTTGAAATTTAATCTCAAAGGATCCCGTCTCTTTTTATAGATCCCAGGCCTTGCTCAGATCCAAAAAAACGCACTTACCTCATTTCAGAAAGAACAAATGCTCCATCAGCAAAAGAAAGGGAGCAGAAGTAGATGAGTTTGAAATGATGCCCCCTTCCCCCCCAGTGACACGGGCTGGGTAAGTGGGTGACCGCAGGCAGCACGTGAGGGGTGTGCACTGCGTGTGCACCGAGCAGTGCACATCAGCCCTCGCCGGGGAAGCTGTGTGACAGGCGGCCGCACCGCTCAGTCCAGCTTCCGGCTTCGACGTGGTTGGAACGTTAGTCTGAACCCGCGCGTCTGGCCCGTCCTTCCTGCTCAGCCGTGAGGGAACCATGCTCAGATGGAGGAGCCGTGGCTCCATGCTTGCAGATGGTGCTCTTCCTCACCCACAGGACGGCTGCGAGGCCCGCCCTGGCTCCTGGCAGCCAAGCTGTCACTACCAGGTGTGGTGCCGCAGCTGTGGTGCAGCAGGTGGTGCGGGTGCGGTGCCGGGGGCTCGGAGGGCTGTGTGTGCTGGGTGCTCCCACATTCCCGCTCTGTGTGCCGAGTAGACAAGGTGAACCAGGAGTCTGATCGGCCGGTCAGAGGATGACGCCAGAGCTGGCTCCCCATCAGGGCCATCGGGCTCACCTGTGCCCCACGCCTCTCCGAGCTCCCGGAGTGGCCTCGCGTCCTGATGGGAGGTGGTCCTGTCCGCACAGCGTGCTCGCCTGTCAACGCCGCCGCCCGGCGGAGACATAAGCTCCCAGCCTCCGAGGCCTCCTCGTTTGCCTCCAGCAGGTGTGGGGAGGCGGAGACCGGCTGCGGCAGCCCGGACAGGCTGCGGTCTGAGGACGCGGGGAGGCGCTGCTGTGAGCCTGTATTGGCTGCAGAGCCCCTTGGATGCCCAGGAACTGGGCCCTGCCTCCCCTGCCGGCCCCCCAGGGTCCCCCGGCCCACAGCCCGCTCACAGCCTGGTCCCTCCGAGGTGACCCTGTCCCCGCCTGGAAGCCGGGAGGCCGAGGACCTCCGCCGCTCTGCCTGACCGCAGCCGGACATCAGAATGAATGGCGAGAACCCGGGCGGCTGCTCCGGAGGCGCCGAAGCTGGGCAGCAGCTGGTGTGTCTGAGCTCAGAGCCCAGAAGCTGGGTGGGTGGACAGAGTGAGGGAGAGACCGCCTTCCTCCCAGGCCGCACCCCAGACTGCCCAGCAGACTCCGGCCCGCGCCGGGCCGCCGCTGCAGGAGCCGGGCTGTCGGACGAGGGCTGCTGCCTTCTGGTGTGGGAGCAGCGTGGGGGGCCGGGGCCAGGCAGCAGGGTGCTGTCCGCTCCTGGTAGTTTTCCTTCGGGACCCCTGCATTCCTTTTCTATTTTTTTTTTAAGAGTTAGATTTTCAAATGCAGGTTCCCTGTCTTTGTCTGACTGGGAGGAAGCCGCGAGCAACTTCTGACTATCCAGTCCACTGCAAACAGGCTTCCTGCCGCCAAAGCCTGTTCTCAGAGGGGTCCCGCTGAGCTGAAAGTCATAACCAGAGCCTTAGCTCTGAGACCACGAGGGAAGAAGGTTTAAATGACAACCATCTACCTTCTCCAGCTATTGGTGTAGAAGTGACTCATGTCCTAATAGAGAAAATCCTGACAAATATTTTAGGAAATATTGGAATTTAAATAATTGACATTTAAAATTGGAAAACTGTGTTGGTTTCAGAAAAAAAAATTAAGAATGGAATAAAGAAGTGGGAAAAGGCTGGTGCTGAGGGTCCCTCCCTGAAGAGGGACTGGGAGGAGTCAAACCAATGCCTGAGGGGTTGACACTCTTTCCCCTTTTATGACATAGCGAGAGGCCTGATGCATGGATTTTGTGCGAGAGTAGGCCTGCCTTCCCCTGGCTGCCGCACTGGCTTTCCTCTGGCACCCAGGCCCCAGCTTTGTCCGGAAGGATGTCTGGTCTAATTAGCATATCACACTTTTATTATTATAGAGTCTATTCCTATTTTTCTTGTATTGCTCTCACCACTCATTCTGTTTTCCTTGCTGAGAATTTACTGATGGACTCTCCCGTCCTGGGCCAGCCTGCTCTTTCTGCCTGGCGTCTACTTGGAAGGAATCCTCTTTCAGCATATTGTTAAAACAAAACAAAAACTTACTGTCAAAAGTATTACCTATGTTCCATTTCCCCCACTTCTAGCCCTTCCCTCCCCCGGACCTCCCATCCCAAGCGTCACCACCTCTGTCTGTGTCCATGGGTCATGCTTATAGGTCTTTGGTTGATCTCTTGCACCCACACTGTGTCCCCCACCTTCCCTCGGAGAGTCCACAGTCTGTCCCATGCTTCTGTGTCTCTGGATCTATTTTGTTTATCCGTTTATTTTGTTAACTAGATTCCACATCTAAGAGAGATCAGGTGATACTTGTCCCTCTCTGACTGGCTTGTGTCACTTAGCATGATGCTCTCCAGGTCCCTCTGTGCTGTCTCAAAGGGTGAGAGAACCCTCTTTATACAGCTGCTTAGCATTCCATGGTGTAACTGTACTTCAGCTTTTTATCCATTCATCTCTGATGGGCCCTTGGGCTCTTTTGAGATCTTAGCTATTGTAATTGTGCTGCTATGAACATAGGGTGCATATATGCTGGAAGCTAACTCCAGCAGGTCGTAAGTGCAAGAAGTTTCATCAAAAGGTTGATGGAACATTGAGGCTACAGCAGGGCTGTAGATCACATGTGTCAAACACAAGGCCCGTGGGCCAAATCCGTCCCGCCAGGCCTTGCAATGTGGCCCGCACCGCGCTGTCATCACTGCATTCCGCTGCGTTTCCATCACAATGACAGTTTATGACTGTTCAGTAAACCATTCGGCCCGAGATTTAGGCTGGATTTTAGATTTTGGCCCCTTCTCTGATTGAGTTCGACACCCCTACTGTAGATAAATATTATTGCCTACTGGAGTGGCTGAAAAGCATTTCCCCAAATCTGAATTTACATAAATGATTGATTGCTGCCAGACAGATTAATCTACATGTTTTGCCTCCTGCTGGCCAAACACCTGAACAGCCGAAGATAATTCCCCCAAAACTGACAATGCCTACTGTATACTAAACCTTAGCCTTTGATAAATATATCTACTTTGCCTTGGGGCAATTTGTGTTAATAAAGAGCGAGGGGTCCAGAGTTTCAGAGAACTTGGTTACTGAAGCTAAGCCTCCTCTGGCTCCCCCATGGATTACAAGTTTATATAATATTTCTAGTCGCTTTATTACTTTACGCACAGCACCTTCTCCAGATTCCTGAACCCTTCTAGATACTGGATATCACTCCAGCATTACATACATTCTTTCTGATTTGTATTTCAGGTTTCTTGGAATATATTCCTTGAAGTGGATCACTGGGTCAAATGGCAGTTCCATTTTTAATTTTTTGAGGAAACACCATACTGTTTTCCATAATGGCTGCACCAGTCTGCATTCCCACCAGCAATGTACTAGAGTTCCCTTTTCTCCACATCCTCGCCAGCACTTGTTGTTTGTTGATTTGTTGATGCTAGCCATTCTGACAGGGGTGGGGTGATACCTCATTGTCATTTTAATTTTCATCTCTCTGATTATTGGTGACTTTGAGGATTTTTTATATGTCTCTTAGCCATCTGTATGTCCACTTTGGAGGTGTGTCTACTTAGGTCTTTTGTTCATTTTTCAATTGAATTGTTTGTCTTCCTTTTGTTAAGTTGTATGAGTTAATTATATATTTTGGAAATTAATCCCTTATCAGGTGAATAGTTGGCAAATACTTTCTCCCATGCAGTGGGCTCCCTTTTTATTTTGCTGATGGTTTCTTTTGCTGTGCAGAAGCTTTTTATTTTAGTGTAGTCCCATTTGTTTATTTTCTCCTTAGTTTTCTTTGCCTTATGAGATATATCCACAAACATATTGCTAGAGAGACATCTGAGATTTTGCTGACTATAGTTTCTTCTATGATTTTCACAACTTACTGTGAGATCCTTCCTCCCCCCCAACTGGTGGGTGCAGTTATGATATTACTGGTATCTGACACAGAGACATCCTCAAGACTTTGAACCACCAATCAGCACCTGCTGAAGTGCCCTGGAGCCCACCCCTTCCTGTTCCGCCCTGGGTCCAACCACTTTCCTGTTCCTCCCCCTCAAAAGGCTCCCCTGACCTTCCACGAGCTGCTCTCTGTGGAGGCAGTCCGGCTGGGTCCTTTCTCCTCTCCCCACTCCTTCAATTCTGATTTCTCTACCTCCGTGATGAGTCCCGCTCATTACTGGAGAATAAACCTTCCTTTAATATGTCTTGGTGGTCAGTTTCCTGCACCTCACACCTTACACTTATGTAATGAATTCTCAGAAAGAGAGACCAGCCTTAATCAGTTTGGCCTAGTGGATAGAGCATAGGCCTGTGGACTGAAAGGTCCCAAGTTCGATTCCATTCAAGGGCATGTACCTTTGTTGTGGGCACATCCCCAATGAGGTGTGTAGGAGGCAGCTGATCAATGTGTCTCTCTCATTGATGTTTCTAACTCTCTATCCCTCTCTCTTCCCCTCTGTAAAAAAATCAATAAAATATATTTTAAAAATTGAAAGAGAAACTAAATAAACAATCCCATTTACCATTGCAACAAAAAAAAACTTAAGATACTTAGGAATAAACTTAACCAAAAAGGTAAAAGACTCAGAAAACTACAGGATGCTGAAAAAAGAGATAGAGGGAGATATAAACAAGTGGAAGAATGTACCATGTTCATAAACTGGAAGAATCAACATCATTAAAATGTCCATACTACCCAAAGCAATTTACAAATTCAATGCAATCCCATTAAAATACCACCAGCATATTTAACAGACTTAGAACAAATTCTCTAGAAATTTATATGGAACTATAAAAAAAAAACCTGAATAGCCGAAACCGGTTTGGCTCAGTGGATAGAGCGTCGGCCTGTGGACTGAAAGGTCCCAGGTTCGATTCCGGTCAAGGGCATGTACCTTGGTTGCGGGCACATCCCCAGTAGGAGGTGTGCAAGAGGCAGCTGGTTGATGATTCTCTCTCATCGATGTTTCTAACTTCCTATCCCTCTCTCTTCCTCTCTGTCAAAAATCAATAAAATATATTAAAAAAACACACAAAACCTGAATAGCCACAGCAATCTTGAGAAAGAAGAACTAAGTTGAAGGGATCACAATACCAGATATCAAAGACACTGAATTAAAACAGCCTGTTACTGACATAAGAACAGGCATATAGAACAATGGAACAGAACAGAGACCCCAGACATCAACCCAAGGCATTATGCTAAATTAATATTTGACAAAGGAAGCAAGAGCATAGAATGGAATAAAGGCAATCTCTTCAACAAACGGTGTTGGGAAAATTGGACAGATAAAATGAAACTAGACTACCAGCTTACACCACTCACAGGGATGAACTGCAATGTGTTTTAAGGATGTTAACTTCGTTCTGTGGTTCACTCTAATGCCCAGAATCCAAATCTCTTTATCACCTCAGCTCCAATCCCACATTTCTGCCTCATTCTGTTGCAGAAGGCTGGAGAAAAAATTTAAGCCATTCGTAGAGAAAGGGAGTTACATTTTATTATTAAATTCTGCGCAGGCCCAGAGAAAAATGTGCCATTCAAATTCTAGCTCCCCTGCAAGGAGGAAACCTTTTCTATTTTCTTAGCTCCTTTGTCTCCCAGATTTGGAGTGAGTCTTCTGGGCCTTCTGAGAAAAGAAGGCCTATGTGCTGGGAAGGGTTCAATGAGACCGTATCTCCAGGCCTGGGCTGGTGTCAGCACTGACAACTCTGTCTGGGCAGAGTTTATGACCTCTCTGGTATGGGAAGTAGTATTATTTTCCTTATTATTTAAGCAATTGAATGTTTATAGAAGCCAGAATAGCAGGGTGAAAATTTCAAACAGTATTTTTTATATAAGACTAGAGGCCTGGTACACAAAATTCATTCACGGGGGTGGGGGTGTTCCTCAGCCCACTGGGATCGAACCTAAATGGGCAGTCAGACATCCCTCTCACAATCCAGGACTGCTGGCTCCCAACTGCTCACCTGTCTGCCTTCCTGATTTCCTCTAACCACTTCTGCCTGCCATCCTGATTACCCTCTAACCACTCTCATGCCAGCCTGATTAATGTCTAACTGTTTCCCTGCCAGCCTGTTTGCCCCCAACTTCCCTCTTCTGCCAGCCTGGTCACCCCTAACTGCCCTCCCCTGCAGGGTTGATCGCCTCCAACTGCCCTTTATTGCAGGCTGGGTCCCTCCCAACTGCCCTTCCCTGCTGACCATCTTGTGGTGGCCATCTTGTGTCCACATGGGCACAGGATCTTTGACCACATGGGGGCAGCCATCTTGTGTGTTGGAGTGATGGCCAATCTGCATATTTCTCTTTTATTAGATAGGACAGAGGCCTGGTGCATGAGTGGGGACCAGCTGGTTTGCCCTGAAGGGTGTTCCACATCAAGGTGAGGGTTCCCATGGGGCAGTCTGAGCGAGGGGACCTGTGGTGGTTTTCAGGACGGCCATATCCCCCAGTGACCCAAGTGGAGGCCCTGGTATCTGGAATTTATTTATCTTCTACAATTGAAACTTTGTAGTCTAGAGCAGAGCCAAGCCTTCTGCTCGCTCCATGGCCAGCAGCTATTTCTGTTGGGATTTATTTATCTTCTATAATTGAAACTCTGTAGCCTGGAGTAGAGGCCTGGGCCAGCCAGGATGTGAAGAAAGCTTGGCTTCCTCCATTGCTGGGGGAAACCCTAGCCTCCCATAGGCTCTTTCCAGCTTCATAGCTGCCGCCATTTCTGTTTGGATCTGTTTACCTTCTATAATTGAAACTTTGTAGCCTTGAGTGGAGGCTTATGCTGCCAAGGGCAGGCGGAAAGCTTGATTTCCTCCATTGCCTGGGAAGCCCAAGCCTCCTTCCTGCTCTCTGTGTCTGTAGCCATCTTGGTTGGGTTTATTTGCATACTCGCTCTGATTGGCTGGTGGACGTGTCTTATGGATTTAGTTGAGTGGTGGTTAATTTGCACATTACTCTTGTTAGATAGGATGGATACTTCAATTCTACATAAGTGTCCTTTCCCTCAAACCTCCCATTTCCTCAAATGGAATTCTCTGCATGTTTGTGCCAATCGCTCTCCTGATTGATGTCTAACTGCTCCTCTGCAGCCTGTTTTCCCCTAACTTCCCTCCTCTGCTGGCCCTGTCACCCCTAACTGCCCTCCCTTGCAGGGTTAGTCACCCCCAATTGCCCTCCCTTGCAGGCCTGATCCCTGCCCCCCCCTCTTCCCCCAACTGTCCACCAGCCTGCCTACATGGAGGCTTTAGTTTGGGGAAGGGGAGGCATGAGGTTGGACCTGTAAGAATCTGTTTTCGCTGAAACTGGTTTGGCTCAGTGGATAGAGCATAGACCTGCAGACTGAAAGGTCACAGGTTTGATTCTGGTCAAGGGCATGTATCTTGGTTGCGGGCACATCCCCAGTAGGGGGTGTGCAGGAGGCAACTGATTGGTGTTTCTCTCTCATCGATGTTTCTAGCTCTCTATCTATATCCCTTTCCCTTCCTATCAAAAATCAATAAAATATATTTGAAAAAAAGAATCTATGTTTCCTAAGCAGGAAGAGCCAAGAAGAAGAGCATCAGTTGAGGTACATGTAGAGGAGGGGCACATGTAGAGGGTAGACCTTTCACATTTGTTAGCCTGGCAGCACATGCAGGGAGGTTAAGTCTGACGAGGCCAAGCGGTGGTGCTGTGCACGGGAAGGTGGTGTCTGGTGAGCACATGTTTGTTCCTAAGAAACAAAATCCCAGTTAACTTAGAAAAAGACATTTCAAGAATACAAGTTGCAAGTTCCAACACTGCTCCAAGTCCACACACACCACTCTCTTCTCTGTCTTAACTATCCAAAAATATTTATTTCTCTCTGTCCTTATGCTGTTGTTTGCTTGAATGTTGACTATATCAATTCTTTATGCTTTTATGTGAGATTGTTTTACTTATTTTTTGTTTGCTTTGTTTTTTTGCTTCTATTTTCTCTCCCCTTGCTTGATATTAGTTGTTGTTTATAGTTTGTATTAATCTCCAGGTACTTGTTGCTGGTATTTGCTGGGATTAGTGGCTGTTCTATTGGAGTTTCCTCCCCATATATATAGTTTCTTCCCCTTTTCTTTCTTAGTCTCTTTCTTTTATCTCTTACTTTTTTTTTTCCTTTTCCCAATTTCATTCTGACACTCATTTTCCCCCCTCTTTCATCTTTTTTTTTCCCTCTCATATTCCCTAACTTGCCTTTCTCTGGTGGTCATCTTTATTGAGGGTTATCAATATTGTGAATACATTTCTGTTCAGTGCCTTGTGTTTTGTACCTGGTTGTGTTGTATTATGTGCCTTTAAATCAACACAGGAGAGAGAGAACTACATTACCAGACATCATGAGAAGAGAGATCATGGGGAGACAAGAAACAGCCCAAATATGAAAGAAAAGCAGGCATCACCAGAAAAGGAAGTAAACAAAATAGAGTCTAACAACATCTCAGAGAAAGAATTCAGAGAAATGGTCATAAGGTGGCTGAAAAGAACGGAAGACAAATTTGACAATATGAGTAAGAACCAAGAGGAAATGAAGAAGAACCAAGAAGAAATGAAAAATGACATCGTTACTGTAAAGAACTCAATAGAAAACATCAAGAGTAGACTAGAAGAAGCAGAGGACTGCATCAGTGAGCTAGAAGACAAGATGGAAAAAATACCCAATTAGAGCAGCTTCTAGAAAAACAAAATTTAAAAAGCGGGAGGAGAGCCTAAGGGAATGTGAGATAACACAAAACAAAACAAAATAGGAGTTCCAGAAGAAGAGGTGGCTGAGCAAGGAACAGAAAAACCTGTTTGAAGATTTAATGACAGAAAGCTTTCCTAATAAAGGGAAGAAAAAAACCACGTAAATCCAAGAAGCTCATAGAGTCCCAAGCAAAATTAACCCCAAGAGAACAATGCCAAGGCACATTATAATTAAATTGGCAAATCCCAACGACAAAGTAAGAATCTTAAAAGCAGCCAGAGAGAGACAGAAAGTTACATACAAAGGAACCCCCATCAGACTAGCAACTGATTTCTCAACAGAAACTCACCAGGCTAGAGGGGGATGGAATGAAATATACAAAGTTATGCAAAGACAGGGTCTGAATTCAAAAATACTGTACCCAGCAAGGCTGTCAATCAAAATTGAAGGTGAAATCAGAAGCTTCTCAGACAAAAAAAAAAAAATCTATATCTATCTATATCTATATCTATATCTATATCTATATCTATATCTATATCTATATCTATATCTATATATCAAAACTAAGGGAATTTATCACCACTAAACCAGCAATGCAAGAAATGTTAAAGATCTCAAAAAAAAAAATACAAATCTTACAGAGTATAATAAAACTAGCAAAAAGATTAAAAAAAAAAAACCCAACCATGTTAAAAGGTCTGCTGTAAAAAAGAATATAGGACGTGAAGAAGGAACACAGGGGTAAAGAATAGGAATGGCGACAAATAAGTACCTATCAATAATAACTTTAAATATAAATGCCCCAATCAAAAGACACAGGGTAACAGATTGGATAAGAAAACAAGACCCATATATCTGCTCTCTACAAGAAACCCACTTCAGAAAAAAGATGCACACAGACTGAGGGTGAAGAGATGGAAAAAGGTCTTCTAGGCAAATGAAAATGAAAAGGGAAAAAATAGCTGGTGTAGCAATACTTATATTTGACAAATTAGATCTCAAAGTGAAGGACATAACAAAAAATAAGGAAGACCACTTCATAATACTAAAGGGAACAATGCAACAAGAAGAAATAACTCTGGTAAGCATATATGCACTCAATACAGGAGCACCCAAATACATTAAAAAAAAAAAACTTCCTGGAGGATATTAAGAGAGATATATGACACTCAGAAGACTTTAATACCCCACTATTACCATTGGATAACTCCTCTAAACAAAAAATCAGCAAAGAAACATCAACCCTAAATGACTCATTAGACCAGATGGAATTAATTGACATCTTTAGAACATTTCACCCAAAGCCACAGAATATACATTCTTCTCAAGTGAACATGAGTCATTTTCAAAGATAGACCATATGCTGGGACATAGGCAAAGTCTATTATAATTCAAGAAGATAGAAATCATATTAAGTATCTTCTGAGATCACAGTAGCATAAAACTGAAAATCAATTACAATAAAAACAATCCAAAAAAGTTTAACACATGGAGACTAAACAGCATGCTATTAAATAATGACTGGGTCACCAGAGAGATCAAGGAAGAAATAAAAAACATCATGGCAACAAATGACAATGAAAACACAAGAATCCAAAATCTATGGGACACAGCGAAAGCAGTCTTCAAAGAAAAGTTCATAGCTCTACAAGCCTACTGCAAAAACAACAAAACAAAACAAAACAAAACAAAACAAATGGTAATAAATTACCTAACCCTCCAACTAAAAAAATTAGAAAGAGAGCAATAAGAAAGGCTCAGTGTAAGCAGAAGGAAGGAAATGATAAAGATCAGAGTGGAGATAAATGACATAGAGACCAAAGAAACAATACAAAATATCAACAAAATCAAGAGCTGGCTCTTTGAAAGGATAAACAAGATTGATGAACCTCTAGCCAGGCTCACCAAGAAGCGAAGAGAGAGGACCCAAATAAACAAAATCAGAAATGAAAGAGGTAAAGTAACAACAGATCCCAGAGAAATACAAAGAATTGCTACAAAATAATACAAACAACTTTATTCCAACAAACTGAACAACCTGAAGGAAATGGACATGCTCCTAGAAAAATGCAGTCAGGAAGAATCTAAACAGCTCAATAGGCCAATACTATAGAAGACATTGAAGCAGTCATCAAAAAGCTTCCAGCACACAAAACCCCAGAGCTAGTCGGCTTCACAGAGGAGTTTAGCAAACATTCAAGGAACAATTAAAACCTATCCTCCTCAGACCATTCCAAAAAATTCAAGAGGAAGGAACACTTCCAGCATCACCCTAATACCAAAACTGGATAAAGACAACACAATGAAAGAGAATTACAGGCCAATATCCCTCATGAACATAGATGCCAAATTTCCCAGCAAAATTCTAGCCAATCTGATCCAACAGTACATCAGAAAGATCATACAACATGATCAAATAGGATTTATCCCAGGAATGCAAGGATGGTACAATATCCACAAATCAATAAATGTGATTCATCACTTAAACAAATTGAGAGATAAAAATCACATAGTCATATCAATTGATGCAGAAAAAGCATTTGGCAATATCCAATACCCTTTTATTGAAAAAAAAAACAAAAAAACAAACCAAACAAAATCTCTCAGCAAGGTGGAAATAGAAGGATCATACCTCAACATAATAAAAGCTATATATGATAAACCTGCAGTTAACATCATACTCAATGGACAAAAACTAAAACCATTTCCCCAAAAAACAGGAACAAGTCAGGGATGCCCACTCTCACCACTCCTGTTTGACATAGTAGAAGTACTAACCATTGCTATCAGATAAGAAAAAGAAATAAAAGGCATCCAAATTGGAAAAGAAATAAAGCTGTCCTTATTTGCAGATGACATGATATTATACATAAAAAAACCCCCGAAATACTCCATCAAAAACTAACAGACTTAATAAATGAATTCGGCAATATAGCAGGATACAAAATTAAAGCCAATAAATATGTGGCATTTATATACACCAATAGTGAACTTACAGAGAGACTAAAAAGTAATCCCATTTACCATCACACCAAAAAAATTAAGATACCTAGGAATAAACTTAACCAAGGAGGAGAAAGAACTATACATGGAAAACTACAGGACACTGAAAAAAGACATAAACAGATGGAAAAACATACCATGTTCTTGGATTGGTAGAATCATGCCCTCTCTTGCAAGTCTGGTCGCCCCAACTGCCCTCCTCTGCTGGTCTGGTTGCCCCTAATTGTCCTCCCCTGCAGGCCTGGTCACCCCCCAACCACTCCCCTACCAGCCTAATTGATACCAAATGGATTCCTTGCTGGTCCAATTGCCCCTAACTGCCCTTCTCTGTAGGCCTGTTCCCCCTAACTGCCTTCCCCTGCTGGCCTGGTTCCCCACAACTGCCCTCCCCTGCAAGCCTGATCCATCCCAATTGTCCTCCCCTGCTGGCCATCTTGTGTAGACATGGGGCAGCCATCTTGTGTCTTGGAGTGATGGTCAATTTATGAGATAGAATTTGTTGAATAAATAAGTAGGAAATGAAGTAATCAAGTATTTATAGAGTTAAGATCATTTTGGTGTTTGCATTTCAAGAAGAGGCAGGTTTCAGACGAATGTTACTTTAAAAATGGTCGATGTGCTGTTTGTATTTTTATATATCGCTGTTTTGTTTATATGTTTAAAGCTGCTTATTGGTCTGCCATACTTTTAATTTCCGCTCTGATCCATGTTAACGACTCTGTGGCAGACATTTAAAGAGTAAAAGTAGGTTGTTTCTTACTTGCACATGGGTAACAGGCAGAGGGAGGCATTGGTGCAGCCACAGGGAAGAGACTCGAGTGAATAGCCAAGTGTGAGGTTGGTGGCCATCTGCTCCCTCCTGCTGCATGTGCTGATGTTTGCCCTGGTGTAGGTAGTCCCCAGGCTGTTTGCACCCTGGAACATGAAGAGACTCACAATAACTGAGCTTACGGGCTTTTATTTTTTAACTTTTTTGAGCTTAAATGGGAGGCCTGCAGTCCCCTGGCATTTGGAATCGACAGGTGCTATGAAGTTGAACTACTGTATCTGTATTTTCAAGTCTTGCTTTGTTTTAATGTTATTTTATTAAATTTAAGTTTCAATCCATTCAGAATTTCACACCTTCCACCATCTTTTATATCTTTTTTCTTTAAAAAAAAAAATCCTTATTATTGAAAGTATTACAAATGCCTCCCTTTCTCCCCATGAGCCCCTTCAAGCCTACCCCCACCCTCACCTCAGGCCTTCACCACCCTATTGTCTGTGTCCATGGTCCATGCATGCTTACACATTCTTTGGTTGATCTCTGCCCACCCACCCACCCCCTTCCTTCTGAGATTCATCACTCGGTTCCATGTTCTCTGTCTCCGGATCTATTTTGTTCATCAGTTAATTTTGTTTTGTTTTTTTGATTCTACATCTGAGTGGGATCATGTGACACTTGTCTTTCTCTGGTGTATTCTGCTCAGCATAATTTCCACTTAAAGAACTCTTGCCTTTTGAAGTTACTGCTTCATCAGTTCTCGGAGCGCAGCTGGCTTCTCTTCCGCCTCCTGTGCATTTCACTGAGGAGACAGACTTGCCGCCTGAAGAGCCCTGTGCCCACCATCAGCAGTCACACGGCTGCCTGGCTTCTGCACTGCCACCCTCTCTCCTCTTCTTCTCCTTCTTCCTCTGATCCCTTCCCTTCCCCAAACATTTATTGAAAGAGTTGTTTTAGTCTCTTTCTTTCTTAAAACAAAACAAAATAAAACAAAACAAAAAAGTAAGTGTGCCCCGGAAGTTCTCCTTAATCGAACCAGAGTTGTGGTGAGCGAGGACCATAATGACTCCTGAGAGCTCACTGCTTCTGGTTCTTGAAAATTGTGTTCAACAGTGGAGCTTCCTGCTGGCTGTGCCCTCCAGTTCTTGAGACCACGCGGCAATCCAGTGCCTGTGGAGGAGCCACTGCTGTCCTCAGAGGCCAGCTTCTCCAACATGAGCACTGGGCCGTCCCCACAAAAGGGGCAGCCGGTAGTGCACAGGAATCAATACCTTCCAGTGGCCTACCTCATAGGAATCTCACTGCAAGGGTGTGCGCATGTGCATGTGTGTGCTCGTGTGTGCATGTGTGCGTGAGTGTGTGTAGTCTATTGATTTTTAGAGAAGAAGGGAGAAGAGAGAAACATCGATGTGAGAGCTCACCATTGATCAGCTGCCTCCTGCACGGCCCCCATGGAGACTGAGCCAGAACTCCAGGCCTCAACCCCAACTTGGAATGAGCAGTGACCCTCAAGTGCACAGGACAAAGCCAGCCAACACTCACCGTGGTGTTTATGAATTTGCCTTGACCCTGACAATCACTTGTAATGTGGGAATCAGGCTTCGACATGGGGTGTTCTAGGGTCATTCAGCCCCACTCCCTCCTTCCTCTCCTCATCTCAGGTGTGATTCCTTCTGTCTGTCCTCAACTGTGCACTGAGAAGTAAGGCTCCTTTGCGGTCCTCTCTTCCACCACAGTGAACATTTGTAGATAATTTTCAATGCCTTAAAACCAGAACTATTTTCTAAATATATTTTTACTAGAGGCCTGGTGCATGAAATTTGTGCATGGGGGGTGTCCCTCAGCCCTGCCTACACCCTCTCCAAACTGGGACATTCCTCTCACAATCCAGGACTGCTGGCTCCCAACTGCTTGCCTGCTGCCTTCCTGATTGCCCCTAACCACTCCCCTGCCAGCTTGATTGATGTCTAACTGCTCCTCTGCCAGCTTATTTTCCCCTAACTTCCTTCCTCTGCTGGCCTGGTCACCCCTAACTGCTCTCCCCTGCAGGTTTGATAGCCCCCAACTGCCCTTCCTTGCAGGCCTGCTGCCTCCCAACTGCCCTCTCCTGCTGGCCATCTTGTGGTGGCCATTTTGACCACATGGGGGCAGCCATCTTGTGTGTTGGAGTGATGGTCAATCTGCATATTACTCTTTTATTAGATAGGATAAAGGCCTGGTGCATGAGTGAGAGCCCATGCACCAGGCCTTTATCCTATCTAATAAAAGAGTAATATGCAGCTGGTTTGCCCTGAAGGGTGTCCTGGATCAGGGTGGGGTTTCCCTCGGGGTGTTGGGGTGGCCTGGGCAAGGGACCTGTGGTGGTTTGCAGGCCAACCATGCTCCCCGGTGACCCAAGTGGAGTCCCTGGTATCTGGGATTTATTTATCTTCTATAATTGAAACTTTGTAGTCTGGAGCAGAGCCAAGCCTTTTGCTAGCTCAGTGGCAGCAGCCATTTCTGTTGGGATTTATTTATCTTCTATAATTGAAACTTTGTAGCCTTAAGTGGAGGCCTGAGCCAGCCAGAATATGTGGAAAGCTTGGCTTCCTCTATTGCCAGGGAAACCCAAGCCTCCCTCTTGCTCTTTCCATGGCTGCAGCCATCTTGGTTGGGTTGATTTGCATACTCACTCCTGATTGGCTGGTGGGCATAGTGGAATGATGGAGGAAGATACAAACAAGTGGAAGAATATACCGTGTTCATGGATTGGTAAAATCAACATAATTAAAATGTCCATACTACCCAAAGCAATCTATAGATTTAATGCAATCCTCATTAAGTTACCAATGGCATATTTCACAGACCTATAAAAAAAAACTCTTCAAAAATTTATATGGAATTAAAAAATACCCTGAATAGCTGCAGCAGTCCTGAGAATAAAGCACAAAGTTGGAGGGATCACAATACCAGATTTCAAGCTGTATTACAAAGCCATTGCTCCAAAAACTGCCTGGGCCTGGCACAAAAACAGACATATAGACCAATGGAACAGAACGGAGAACCCAGAAATTGATCCAAGCCATTGTTATTTGAGAAAGCAAGACCATACAATGAAGTGAAGACAGTCTCTTCAATAAATGGTGTTGAGAAAATTGGACAGATATATGCAAAAAGTGAAACTAGATCACCAACTTACACCATACACAAAAATAAACTCAAAATGGACAAAGGGCTTAAATGTAAGATGGGAAACCATAAAAATACTAGAGGAATCCACCGGCAGCAAAATCTCAGATATATGTCACAGCAATATCTTTACTGATACTGCTCCTAGGGCAACGGAGACTAAGGAGAAAATAAACAAATGGGACTACATCAACATAAAAAGCTTCTGCACAGCAAATGAAACCATCAACAAAACAACAAGAAAGCCCACTGCGTGGGAAAACATATTTGCTAATGTTACATTCAGTAAGAATTTAACCCCCAAAACTTATAGGGAACTCATACAACTTAACAAAAGGAAGATAAACAATCAAATAAAAAAAAAATTGGGCAAAGGATCTAAATAGACACTCTGCATCCTGGGCTCACTCACACCCCAGGCTCACTCACACCAGTCAGAGCTGCCTGGAGACATTGACGTGAACATACCGAAGGCCAAGAGACACATGAAAACCTGCTCAAAGTCACTAGTCATCCGAGAGATGCAAATCAAAAGGACAATGCAGTACCATCTATGAGAATGGCTATCATCAACAAATCAACAAATGGTAAGTGCTGGCGAGGATGCAGAGAAAAAGGAACCCTCATGCACTGCTGGTGGAAACTCAGACTGGTGCAGCCACTGTGGAGAACAGTATGGAGTTTCCTCAAAAAATTAAAAATGGAACTCCCATTTGACTCAGTAATCCCATTTCTAGGAATATATTCTAAGAAACTAGAAACACCAATCGGAAAGGATATATGGACCCCTATGTTCATAGCAGCACAATTTATAATAGCTAAGATCTGGAAACTGCCTAAGTGCCCAGCAGCAGATGAGTGAATTAAAAAGTTGTGACACATCTACACAATGGAATGCTATGCTATTATAAAAAGAAGGAATTCTCACAATTTGCAGCAGCCTGGATGGAACTGGAGAGCATTATGCTAAGTGAAATAAGTCAGTCAGAGAAAGATAAATATCACATGATCTCACTTATTTGTAGAATATAATGAACTAGAATAGATCCAGAGACACTGAAGCACCCGACAGACCATCTAACCTCAGAGGGAAGGCCGCGGAAGGGTGGGGGTAAGATATCAACCAAAGGATTTGTATGTATATAAGCATCGCTCTGGGCTGGGGGCTGGGAGTAGGCAGCGAGAGGTCACTGGGGGAAAGGAGTCATATGTAATATTTTCAACAATAAAGAATGTTTTAAAAAGATAATATGGTAACAAATATATGGTAACGTGGCTCAACCATGTGCATCACGCCTTCTAAAAAGAAATGTGGGTGGAGCAGAGGCGTCATGGCTGAGTTTAGGAGGAACAGAGTGCTGAGTGACTAGCCCCGTCCCTCCCACATGGTGAGTTCCACGTCTTAATGCCCAGACCCCGATGTGTCACCTCACCCAACAAAGGGAAGTGCAAACGTGACCAAGGCTCAGGAACTTGGGGCGGGAGGGAGGAGGGAAGTTACCTGGCTGCTTCAGCAGTTGTCCTGTGAGCACTTAGGAGCAGAGCTTCCAGCTTTGTCAGACAGTGGAGATGATGGCAGCGAGAGGGCAGGAGGGCCAGTTCCAGCCACAGACACTGCAGGTGGCAGGGGGACTGGACCCGCCAGAAGGTGAGGGGCAGGGCCCTGCCCAGAGCCTGCAGGGAGGAGCCCAGCCCAGACCGGGTTAGCCTGTGCCCTTACATCCGACCTCTGACCTGCAGATCTGCAAAACCATCACTGGTGCTGAGTAAGCGCTGTTTCTAGTGATTTGTCATGGCAGCAGTAGAGGCCGCTCGCACAGATGCCATCCATCTGGCCCCAGGGACGCCTCGGGCACTGGATCAGAAAGACCTGAGACAGCAGCTCAGAGAGGCCCAGTGAGTCTCGGGCCTCCCAGTGGGTGGATGCAGCACAACCCTCGGTCCAGGACTGGCTGCTGCATGGACACCGTCGCAAGCAGTGTGGACACTCTCACATGCTGTTTGGACACCCCTTTTTCTCTTCATTTGCCCTGCTTGTTCCACAAGCTATTCTTAGCTTTGGGGAATTACAAAAGACTCAGAAATTGGGGATAATGTACAAAAAAGGGGGTTCAGTATCCTGAGTGTTCCCAATCTTCCCCAAGGGGGTTGTCTGAGTAGCAAGGACACAGAAGTTCTTCTCCTGGTACCTGGGGTTCTGGCGACACTTTTATGAAGACAGAATAAAACTGTTAGGAAAAAAACCCAATAATCCAGATAGGAGGGGATAAGGAAATTTCAGTCAGCTGAATCCGCTGTCTTCTTGAAGATTATCCACAGGGGTGTTCAGGTCAGAGGTCACCTTCCACTCTGGATGCTGGTTGTCCAGCTAGAGGGCTGCTTTTACCCAGAGATCCAGGTGTCCATTCCTGCAACTTTGAGAGCTGAGGGGGTGGTTAGTATGACTGGATAAGGTCCTTTCCAGGTTGGCTTACAGGGTTCCTTTTTCCAATCTTTGACCCATACCTGGTCCCCAGGCTTGTGAGAGTGCACAGCTGTTCTTAGAGAGATGGGCAGCCAGTCAGTAACCCATTTGTGGGCTTCAAGGATACTGTTCCCAAGTCATTGTAGCTGTTTCTGAATTTCTAAGTGCCCTGTTTCCTCCAAATCTCCCTTTGGCTGAAATAAGGGAGGGGAGTCTGCCATATAAGATTTCAAATGGAGAGAACCCTATCCTGGCCCTTGGGGCACAGCGTACCTACAAGAGGCAAGATATCTGTCCAGGATAAGATTGTCTCTCGGCATAGCTTAGCCATAGCCTGCTTTAGAGTCCGGTTCATGCGCTCTACTTTCCCTGAACTCTGAGGCCTGTAAGCTGTGTGTTGGCTCCATCTAATTCCTAAAGCCTTAGCTACCTGCTGTACTATTTCTGCTACAAAGGCTGGGCCATTATCAGACCCTATTGTTAATGGCATTCCATACCTCGGAATTATGTCCTTTAGGAACGCCTTAGTGACTTCTCTTGTCTTCTCTGTGCAGGTAGGATATGCCTGAACCCAGCCTGAAAAGATGCAGACAAAAACTAAAAGATATTTATTCCCTCTGCTAGGCCCTATTTCTGTAAAGTCTACTTCTAGATCTTCAAAGGGAGCCTGCCCACAGCGCTGAACTCCTATCTATGCATTGAACTGCCTTGCATTGTCTGTGCACAGAGGAGGCAGTGCTGAGAGACTGAGGCGCATAAGGAAGGGAGACAGCAGTTAGGTAGCATCTGCTTAACAAGGCTTCTAGAACTGTCTTCCCTAAATGGGTAAGTTCATGCTGCTGGAGGACTACTCTATGAGCTAACTGTTCTGGAACGTAGACCCTATGACCTGGGAAAATCCATCAGCTTTCTTTTGTCCTTTTACCCCGTCTTGCTGCGTCCATTCTTCTTGAGAAGTGTATTTTGGAGGTTCAGGTAATTCAGGAGCCAGCATGTCCACGATGGTGTCTCCGCTCCTTAGCAGCGAGCCTTGCCACTGCGTCTGTGTAACAGTTCCCTTCTGACACGGAGTCTTCTCCTTTTTGGTGTCCTCTACAAAATGGAGGCATGCTACTTCCTTGGGCTCCCAGACTGCTTCTAGTAACTTCAAGATCTCATTCTGATTTTTAATTCCTTTTCCTCTGGATGTCAAGAGCCCCCTTTCCTTGTATGTGGCCCCATGGATATGAGAGGAGTGAAGGCATAACGGGACAGTGTAGATGTTGGCACGCTTATCCTTAGTGAGATTTAAGGCTCTGGTGAGGGCCCTAAGTTCTGCCTTCTGTGCTGACCATCCTTCAGGCAGGGCCTGCGCCTAGATTGTCTCAAAGTCTGATACCACTGCATACCTGGCTCCTCTTTTCTTTCTTTCTTTTTTTTAAAATATATTTTTTATTAATTTTTCACAGAGAGGAGGAGAGAGGGATAGAGAGTTAGAAACATCGATGAGAGAGAATCATCGATCAGCTGCCTCTTGCACACCCCCTACTGGGGATGTGCCCGCAACCACGGTACATGCCTTTGATGGGAATTGAACCCAGAACCTTTCAGTCCGCTCTATCCACTGAGCCAAACCGGTCCCGGCCCAGCTCCTCTTTTCCCTTCATCTAGGAAGCTACTGCTGTCTGTAAACAATACCAAGTCCGGATTCTATAGAGGCCAGTCTGTTAGATCTAGCCCCTGGAGTAAACCTCCTCTAGGGCTTCTAGACAACCATGCTCAGGGGTTCCCTCTGCGATGGGTAGGAAAGTGTCAGGATTAGGAGTTCCTACTGCCTCTAATCTTATTTGTGGATTTTCACATAGGATCTCTTGGTACTGAGTCATCTCTTGGTATATGAGTCAGCCAATGTTGCCCCTTAGCTTCCATGAGGGTGACATCAGCATGAGGCACTTTAACATTTAAGTTCTGTCCCAGAGTAAGCTAGTCTTCCTCTTTGACTAATAAGGCTGTGGCTGCAAGGGCCCTCAGGCATGGGAGCCACTTGGAGACAACTGGGTCAATCTGTTTGAAGCGAGAAGGAAAACTCCTATTTTGTAAAAAAAAAACACCAAAAAACACCAAAAACAAAAAACAAAAAACTGCTGTTTGGAATTTTCTGCTGTTTTTCTTAGATGGCCTTTTACTCTAAAAAAAATGCTTGCTTTCTAGCCTGTTTTAGCCTGCTTGAATAATGAGGAAGATAAACTTAGCTGTCTGACCTTGTAGGCCAGAGACTAGATATGCCCATACTCTCAATGCCATGCCAGGTGCATTTTTTAATTGGATAGAAAAGAACTGTGTTGTTTTCAAGGCCAGCAGTGAGATAACCACTAAGTGCACATAGGGCTGGCTCTTTAATAAAAAGGGAAGTTCTGCTTGCAGCCTTGCTTAGAATTTGAATTCATTTTCTCTAAGCCCATTGCACAGTGAATAAAGTGAATCTCTCCAAACTCTCCTGCATTGTTTGATTACTCAGGATCTCTGTAACATAATTTGGTGCATTGCCCCGGAAAACCAACCCATGCTTGGCTTTTTAGCCTCTGGTGAGTGGACTGGGTTTGGGGCCCGGGGGGTTGGATAGGCCTCTGGGAGGCGCCGCTCTCCTGATTTAGCAGAATTAAACCAGGGGACTCTGGGCACTCCCGGACCTCAGCCCAGGACCCGGCCAGCATTTGGAGAGAGCGGACAGACACTTCTGGACCTGTCAACAGAATTGGTAAGGTAGGGGCCCCATCAGTTCAGCCCATTCCAAGTGAGTGGAAGGGGGAGCTTGATCACCTCCCTGGAAGCCATACGGCTTCCTCAAGAAAATTAATCAGGAATTGGGTGGATTGTTGTTTAAACTCTGAGTGAATGTCTGGTGAAAGTGTGAGTGTGGAGGGAGAGAGCCTGCCCTCTCTTATCCTTTGTGTGGCTCCACGACTTCGGTTACGGAGTCTGAGTGGGCCCCAACCAGCGGTTCCATGATTCGTCATATGGCATAATGGTGACTCACCCCCACATAGAGGTGATCAGGCCCGGGGTTTATTCGGGTGCACCTTAAATCCCAGATACCAGGGACTCCACTTGGGTCACCAGGGAGCATGGTTGGCCTGCAAACCACCACAGGTCCCTTGCCCAGGCCACCCCACACCCCGAGGGAAACCCCACCCTGATCCAGGACATCCTTCAGGGCAAACCAGCTGCATATTACTTTTTTATTAGATAGGATAAAGGCCTGGTGCATGGGCCCCCACCCATGCACCAGGACTTTATCCTATCTAATAAAAGAGTAATATGCAGATTGACCATCACTCCAACACACAAGATGGCTGCCCCCATGTGGTCAAAATGGCCACCACAAGATGGCCAGCAGAAGAGGGCAGTTGGGAGGCAGCAGGCCTGCAAGGAAGGGCAGTTAGGGGCTATCAAACCTGCAGGGGAGAGCAGTTAGGGGTGACCAGGCCAGCAGAGGAGGGAAGTTAGGGGAAAATAGGCTGGCAGAGGAGCAGTTAGACATCAATCAGGCTGGCAGGGGAGTGGTTAGGGGCAATCAGGAAGGCAGGCAGATGAGCAGTTGGGAGCCAGCAGTCCTGGATTGTGAGAGGGTCCCAGATTGGAGAGGGTGCAGGCAGGGCTGAGGGACACACATTCCTGTGTATGAATTTTGTGCACCAGGCTTCTAGTATAATATATATTTAGATTTATGTATCTACTTATTAATATGTTCTTTTGTTTGCCCATAAACAAAATAACTTTAGAAGAATAAAAGCACAACATATTCAGATTTCAGATTTCCCATTGTTATTTGATGTGACGATGATGGAGACTCCTCATGAGGTTCCTGGGACTTCTGTGTGGCCCCTTCAGTGACTCGAAGTTTAGGGATAAGTCGCTGCTGCGGGTGCTGTGTCTGCACACGGAGCTACACTCATGCTGAGCAAGAAAACACATGCACTTCAAGTTTAACACAGCACAGCAGCCATATTAATGTGAGATTTTAGTGTAAGAGAGTAGGAGGGTGCATGTGGGGGGACTCGAAGCCTGTCATACACGGAATGGAGGGGAATTCCAATGGGGTGAATGCCTGAGCATGGAAGCGAAGTTCAATAAACCCTGGTGAGCTGTCAGCAGAGGCGTTTTGTTAACTGCCTGGGGATATTTTAGGCACGGGGTCCTGTTTTGCTGAAGGACACCTTATAATACCTGCCTCAATATTGTTTCCCCCACTCACGGGTGGCAGGTGCCAGGGTTAAACCTCTTCACAAGTGCTATGCTGTTCGATTTGCTTCCCAAAGCCTGTGTTTTCCCATGTTTCCCTTCGGGGAGGCAGTGGTCAAGGGTGCTTACAGGGTTTTCTTTACAATGTGGCTGGCCCACAGCCGCCTCCCCGTGGGGCACCTTCCCACCCACGGGGCCAGACTTGGCAGCTGCATCCACTGTGTGCTGGCCTCGCCAGATGGGTATTTGCATTCTTGCTCCGCCTGTGGGGCCCCAGCGCTTCAGCAGTGGCATTCAGAGAGCTGAGAAAGGAAGCATGACCCCACACAACCCTTCTCCAGACTCCCTCAAAGCACCGTAATTACTGCGAGTATTGCCGTGGTCTCCCACTGAGACAATCAGAACTAATTTCAGATGGAATAGCATGCCAGCAATAAAACAAAAGGCTTGGCCAGCTAATATTTCTACCCTCTGACAGGATTTTTTAATATGTTTTTATTGATTTTCAGAGAGAAAAAGGGAGAGGGAGAGTAATAGAAACATCAATGAGAGAAACATCCATCAGCCGCCTCCTACACGCCCCTCAACTCATGCATCTCATGCCATGGATCAGCAGAGCAAAGAATTCCTAAAACGAGTCTGTCAGGACCAAGGCATTAAATGCCTCCTTGCAGTGCAAACTTTTAATGTAAAGCCAGTATATTGTGATGTTAAAAATAGTATGTGCAAGGATTTGTTTAATCTGATTTTTTGAAAGTCCTTTCTGACTAACAGACTTTTTTTTTTCATATATGTTAGTCATGTGATGTATGAAAGTTTTTGTTAAACTTTTTAACAATGAGAGTTTTTTTTTTTTATGTTTGGTTGTTTATTTTGTTTTTGTTCAAAATTTTTAAAACACCTTTTACCTGGAGAGGCCAAGAGGTGAGGTGAGTGTGTGAGAAGGTCCCCGAGGAGGACTGTGGGGACCAGGCAGGCCATAGCAGGCCCTGTGCTGGTTGTTGCCCTTATAACATGGACTAGCATTGCCAAGTATTCCGTTTGGTGAAAGAAGCTAGAATACTGGAATTGGCTGAGAAATTTCCCAATTTAAAAACGGCATAGGCGGGAAAGCGTGGCTGTGAGGGAACCCAGGCTTCAGGGCCCCAGGTTTCTTGTAAACCTTTCCCAGTAATGAATGTGGCACATGTGTGGCCTCCTCAAGAATGAAAATGAATTAGCTAAGTCCTAGATCCATGTTGGCAATAGCTATTTTATTTAACACTACAAATGTTAGTTATAAATGATTTATACAATTTTACATCATATGCAGTCCTTCAACACTTAAATACATGTCTTCAATTATCCATTCACCTATTCATCCACCCAACCACCCATTCATCTACCTACATATCCATCCATCCATCCATCCATCCATCCATCCACCCATCCATACTTGTTCATTCATTTATCCATCCACCCAATCATTCACCTTCAGTCCATCCATTTATCCATCCATTAACCCATTTATCCATCCATCCATCCAATCATCCATCCAATCATCCATCCATCCATCCATCCATCCATCCATCTATTTATCCATCCTTACATACACATATACTTAGGAGATGCAGTTGTTCAAGTAAATCTTAACTCTTCCAGCTAATTAATGAAGTGTCCTTGGAATTCACTTCTCTTCTCAGTATCTTCATTTCCTTGTCTGTCAAATGTGGGTAATAGCAGCCTCTAGCTCAGATGGCTGATTTGAGGACTGAGGCGCATTTTTGCTCTGTGTGTGCAAGGATGTTGGGTGCTGTGCCTGCTGCCGGGGACACAGGCTCTCCCTGATCCCTTCCCACCTGCCCCTGTGCAGTCTCAGGTCCAAGCAGAACGAACAAGAGCCCCTGGGCACACAGTGTGAAACCTCCTCACAGACTGAGGAAGATAGTGTGGCCACAAAGCTGAGCAGTCAGTGTCTGGGGCCCGTTGCTGGCAGCTTTGATACGTCATGTGCCTACAACCTTGTTCAGAAGGTGGCTGATGAACTGGCCTTTGTGGGCATGTCTTCCTTTAACTCAACCAATTGCTCTCAATTATCTGTTTCACAAAATGAAAATAAGGTATTTATGTTATAAGAGAATTCACAGTACTGTGGCTTTAAATAACAGGCTTCCAATGCATTTAAAGTATAAACCAATTTGCACACAACTGTTTCGGAACAAATCTATTACATAAAAGCTATTCCAGGGCTCAGTTGAATAGTTGCAACAAATGTGAACGAATTGCTTTTCTAGAAGTAAACTATTTATGACCCTCTCATCCTCACCCTGATTCTCTCAACACCCACGGCATTTTGAGCCTTTTGAACTGGTGTTCAAACGAAGTAAGTGTTGCAAGGAGGTTCGAGAGTAGTGAATAGAGAGCCCAGATATAGAATCAAACGTTTTGGAAGGGGAACTGTTATTCCGTTTATTGATTGCTTGTCAGAAAAATTAGTTGATGATTTTCCAAAGCAAGAAGCAAAATTGCACATTAGTGAGGGCAGTTGCTTTACACCATGTGAATGGCATAGCTCATTTTGCTGTTGTTTTGCTGGTTATTGTTGATCCAAAAAGAAAAGTCAATTCCAAAGCCTTTATCACCAGGGAGCCGGGTGACCTGCCAGGCAGGTTTTCAAAGTGCCTTCCAGCCACTGGCTGAGGCTGATCACCCACCATGCGCACACCCCCTGTCCAGGTCACTGCGGAAACGAGGGCACAGAGCTGCGTCCTGCGGCCCCTGGTCCCGTCCTCTGGTTCCTCGAGCTGTGCCTTCACGCCCTGTTCTCCCGCCGAGCGCAGACATGTCCGCCTGGGCGCTGTGTCCAGTTGCCTCCAGGGCAGGACGGTCCTGTGCCTTTCTTGCTCTCAGGCATTTGGCTGAGGCCCCACATGTAGGGTGGAAGTGGGAGACGGTGCCAAGTTTTCGAGGGAGAAGTAAGACCCTCAGCACCTTGACTTGGTGAGCAGTAACCCCACCTGTGATGTCCCTGTGTCTGCGGGAGCAATGGCGGCTGGGACAATTGCTGGGGACAGGGAGGGGCATTCTGGGCACAGGGGCCGCAGTCGCTGCCTTGGAGTGTGTCTCAGGGGCTGTGACAGGCAGAGGGAGGAAGGCAAGGAGGCGGGCTGGGAGGCAGGATGTGCTGGGCTTCCCCAGGCCGGTGCACAGTAGCTGGGCTGGAGTCTTGTGGGCGGCAGCGGCCTGCCCAGTGCCCTGGCAGGGCCTCTGTGGGCCACAGGCAGACAGGGAGTGACGGCCAGCTGGGGGGGGCCCTCTGCCCGCCCCGGGTCTGGCTGAGACGGCGCCGCTGTCAGGGCCCTGGTACACTCCAGGCATTGCTTCCGGCCTCCGCACTCAGGGCCGAGCTGCCTGCACTTAGTGTCCTGCAGCCTCCGTGCACCTTACTCAAGGTCCCTTCTGTGCTGAGCAAGGTTGCCTAGCAACACAGTCATTCTCGGCTTCTCCACTTCTCAGTCCAGGAGCCAGGGGACCAAGCCCTGACTCTCAGCGGCACAGAAAGGTTTGCCAACCGGCATCCACCCTCCTCCCCGCCTCCCCGCCTCCCCGCACACACGCCCTGCGCCCCCAGCTGGCTGCTCCCAGGCATGGCACATGCTGTGGGGGCTGCACAGCCAGGGGTTTCCAGTGTCAGGCTCCATTGGGCTTGCGCGGTGGGGTGGTCTGTGCACTGAGGGACCCCGTTACTCATAGCAAAACCCAGCAGTGGGCGGTCCCGGACAGATCCGTTTAAAGGACAAATGGAGACAGGCTTGTGCGTGTGCCTTTAGCTCAGCTCCTTCCTAACGTCCAGCTAAGCCCGAGCCCCCCCATGCCTGGAGCCAGTTCAGTCCAGCGTGTGGCTGTGCCCAGGCCGCTCACACGGAGGTGCCCGCTGGCCCTGCACGGGCCTCTGTGCCCGTCAGCCCTGATTGCCAGGGGACCCCGGTCAGCCATGGAGTCTAATCTTCGGCAAAGGCTTGGAAATGGTGGGCCCCGAGCTGGAGGGCAGGGCGCTTGTCACCCACAGGCGCTGGCTGCCTCCTGAAGTGGGGGAGGTGGGGTGGTGGACAAGGCCCCTGAGAGGCCTGAGGCCCGCCCACTGGTGCCCCCCGGGCTCTGACACATGTGGAGCAGGGGCTCCTCCCTCCCCGCCTCTCCGTCCTGCTTCTGGGCAGTTGGGCAGCTGGGCCCGCACATGGCCTGGGCCTCCCACTGGCTGCAAAGGGGGGGCAGAGGTCACAGGCTCGGAGGGCGGTGCAGAGACGCAGGGGGAAGGGGGCGCAGGCAGGGAGCCGAGGCCTGGGAGTCCGCCGGCAGAGTTCCATGGGTGCTGCCCCACTGGAGCGCCTCGGCCTAGGGCTGGTGTGTCTGGGCGGCTGACAGGGAGTGGCGCCGAGCGCTCTGCTCCTCAGAAATGTCGGGGAGGGGGGCTGGCGCCCGGTCGGCCCCAGGGCCTGGCTGCGCTGTGACCAGCCCAAGTCCCGGGTTCTCGCGTAGCGGCGGGCTCTGTGCTGCCTAGTGGACTGGGCTGAGGCGACCACGTGCTATCTCCCCCCCCCCCCACCCCGCGCCCACGTGGGGCCCTGAGGCCGGTTGAAGGTGGTGCTGCCTCTGCGGGACCGAGAGCAGCGCCTGCTCCCATGGGCAGGCAGAGACCCTGGGAAAGCCTCTTCTGGGCATAGTGGGCCTCAGCACACAGACACGCAGACACACAGGACACTCAGAGCACATAGGACACACAGGACACACAGACACACAGATACAGACACACAGGACACACAGACACACAGGACACACAGACACACAGGACACACAGAACACACAGATACACAGAATGCACAGACACACAGGACACAGAACACACAGGACACACAGATACAGACACACAGGACACACAGACACACAGGACACACAGGACACACAGACACACAGATACAGACACACAGGACACACAGGACACACAGACACACAGACACACAGACATACAGGACACAGGACACACAGAACACATAGGACACACAGGACACACAGACACACAGATACAGACACACAGGACACACAGACACACAGGACACACAGATACAGACACACAGGACACACAGACACATAGGACACACAGAACACACAGGACACGCAGACACACAGGACACACAGGACACACAGGACACACAATACACAGGACACACAGGACAGACAGACACACAGGACACACAGAACACACAGACACACAGACATACAGGACACAGGACACACAGAACACATAGGACACACAGGACACACAGACACACAGATACAGACACACAGGACACACAGACACACAGATACAGACACACAGGACACACAGGACACACAGACACACAGACACAGACACAGAGGACACAGGACACATAGAACACACAGAACATACAGAAACAAAGACACACAGGACACCCAGGACACAGACACACAGGACACACAGACACACAGAACACACAGACACACAGACATACAGGACACAGGACACACAGAACACATAGGACACACAGGACACACAGACACACAGATACAGACACACAGGACACACAGACACACAGGACACACAGATACAGACACACAGGACACACAGACACATAGGACGCACAGAACACACAGGACACGCAGACACACAGGACACACAGGACACACAATACACAGGACACACAGGACAGACAGACACACAGGACACACAGAACACACAGACACACAGACATACAGGACACAGGACACACAGAACACATAGGACACACAGGACACACAGACACACAGATACAGACACACAGGACACACAGACACACAGATACAGACACACAGGACACACAGGACACACAGACACACAGACATAGACACAGAGGACACAGGACACATAGAACACACAGAACATACAGAAACAAAGACACACAGGACACACAGGACACAGACACACAGGACACACAGACACACAGAACACACAGACACACAGACATATAGGACACAGAACACACAGACACAGACACAGAGGACACAGGAAACACAGGACACACAGGGCACACAGGACACAAACACACAGGACATAGGACACATAGGAAACACAGGACACACAGACACACAGGACACACAGACACACAGACACAGAGGACCCACAGACACACAGGACACACAGACAAACAGGGCACACAGAACACACAGACACAGAGAAACACAGACACACAGACACACAGGACACACAGACACACAGACACACAGACACACAGACACAGACACACAGGACAGACAGACCCACAGGACACACAGACCCACAGACACACAGGACACACAGACACAGGACACATAGGACACACAGGACACACAGACACACAGACACAGACACACAGGACACACAGACACACAGGACACACAGGACACACAGGACACACAGGACACATAGGACACACAGAACACACAGACACAGGACACACAGGACAGACAGACACACAGGACAGACAGACACACAGGACACACAGGACAGACAGACACACAGGACACACAGGACACACAGACACACAGACACAGACACACAGGACACACAGACACACAGAACACACAGACACAGACACACAGGACACACAGACACACAGACACACAGACACAGACACACAGGACAGACAGACACACAGGACACACAGACCCACAGACACACAGGACACACAGACACAGGACACATAGGACACACAGGACACACAGACACACAGACACAGACACACAGGACACACAGACACACAGGACAAACAGACACACAGACACAGACACACAGGACACACAGACACACAGGACACACAGGACACACAGGACACACAGGACACACAGGACACATAGGACACACAGACAGACAGACACAGACACACAGACACACGGACACACAGGCTGGACGTCCTGGCCGAAGGGAGGTACAGGAGGATGGGCCACAGGGAATGGAGAGGGCGTGCCACCGTGGTGAGCTGTGCGTGTGTGTGTGTGTGTGTGTGTGTGTGTGTGAGAGAGAGAGAGAGAGAGAGAGAGTGTGTGCATGTGTGTGTGTGAGAGAGAGAGAGAGTGTGTGTGTGTGTGTGTGTGTGTGAGAGTGTGTGAGTGTGTGCGCATGTGTATGGGTGTGCATGTGTGTGAATGTGTGTGTATGTGCGTGCGTACGAGTGTGTGTGTGGGGGTATAGGTGCAGGTGTGGGTGGGGGTGTGGGTGAGGGTGGGGGTGTGGGTGGAGGTAGAGGGGAGGGGATGGGGGTGTGGGTGTGGGTGAGAGTGGGGGTGTGGGTAGAGGTGTGGGTGTGGGTGGGTGTGGGTGTGAGTGTTGGTGGGTGTGGGTGTGTGTGGGGGTAGAGGGGAGGGCATGGGGGTGGGGGTGGGGGTGAGGGTGGGGGGGTGTGAGTCGGGGTGAGGGTGTGGGTGGGGTGTGGATAGAGGGGTGGGGGTGTGGGTGTTGGTGGGGGTAGAGGGGAGGTAATGGGTATGGGTGTGGGTGTGGGTGTGGGTGGGGGTGGAGTGTGGGTGGGGTTGTGGTTGGGGTGTGGGTGGGGTGTGGGTCGGGTGTGGGTGTGTGTGGGTGTGGGGGTGTGGGTGAGGGTAGAGGGGAGGGGATGGGGATGAGGATGGGGGTGGGTGGAGGTGTGGGTGTGGGTGGGTGGGTGTGGGGGTGGGGTGGGCATAGAGGGGCCTTGCTCAGGGTGAGGGCCGCCCACTCCCTGTGACCCCGTTGGGTGCTGAGGTCCGTCCTGTCTGGAAGCGGCAGGTGCTGGTGCGGCGGTGCCCTGACCTGGGCCCTGGGCTCCGGGCTCCTGTGGTCCAGGGCCTCCCGCACCACGGAGCAAGGGCGTTGCCCGTGGGCGACTGGCATCCTTGTGCTGTAGGGGCGTTCCGGTCGGGATCCGGAAGCGCAGAGTCCGCAGGCGTGCGCCCTCGGAGCTGTTGTCCCTCTGCGTCCGCCTCCCTCTCGCCTCCACTCCGTCCCCGTGGCTGGGATTCAGTTTGGTCCGAGGCCACAGTCTCCCTGCAGAGCATGTGCAGGTCCCTCTGGCCAGCGGGGCGCCTGCCTGCTCTGCGGCCCGCGGTCCTGGGTGGCCACCCCGCTGGGCTGTGGGGCCTCTCCCCTCCCCGGGGCCACACCGTCCTCAGTGTCAGGGCCCAGGGGGCTGCCCCGGGGAGCAGGTGGCACCCCGTGTGGCCTCCGTGGGCACCACATTTGGCTCCAGCCCAGTCCCTGGATGGGGGACACAGTGTATGTCTCCGTGGGTGGCCCAGCCCCTCAGGCCCAGCCACCCCCTCCATCCTCCCTCAGGTGCACGTCTCTGGGGTCTTCAGGCACAAATGTGGGGGCATCTTGGTTCCACACACTTGGTGGCTTAAAACCACAGAAGTGTTCCCTCAAAGCCCGGGGTGGGGAGCTCGGGGGCCTGGCAGCCTGGGCTCTGGCCCGAGCTTCCCTCAGCCTGTCACCTCATGCCATCCCTGCACTGTGTCTGCTCCTCGGCCTGACCAGCCAGCTGCCACCGGACTGAGGGCCACTCCCTAACTCAGGAGGGTCTCACCTTGGTGAAATATGGTAGCAACCATACTTGGGTAAAATCTGGTGTTTGAATTTTAACCCTTCTAGTCTGGCTCCTGCACCTGATTAAACATAGGATAGATACCTCAGCTTCCCCAGGTGGAGACCTGGAGGCTAAGGCAATTTTCCCTTGCCTGGGACCAGAACTAGAGCTGATTGATTCCCACTGACTCAGCAGCTTCAGGGGTAGAAACTGTAGATAACCTTTAGAGACTAACCGCTGAGCTTTGTTTCTGTATTATCGGCTATCGCAAGATAGGGCCACATTCCAATGTCCAGCAGGATGTAACTGGGAAGACCCTGCGGGCTGTTCCTAGCCTTTAGAGTTTAGAATTTAGAATTTAGATTTAGAATTTAGAACAAAGGGAAATTCTTGTGGTTTGGACCTTTGAAAGGACTGCCTACACCTGGAACAGTGCGGTCGTGTGGACTCCACCTGCGTGTGGTGCTCCCGAGGCCGTCCTGGCCAGTTTTTCAATAAATCCTTGCCTGCTTTTTAAATCAATCTTCAGCCTCCGGTGGTCTTATTTTGAACCCAGCGTTCAACCCCACAACATTGGGATTCTGCACTCTGCTCTCTCTCTAAGATCCTTTCCCCACCAAGGCCCCTCTCACGGCCCCGGTGGCAGGCGCTGGCCTGGAGCACATGCCGCGGGCTTGTCTCTGGGAGACATGGAGCCTGCTCCCTCCAAATGCAGACGGGAGACAAGACTGGCCTCCTTCAGAGCCCCAGTCCCTTCCCACCCCCACCCTAGGGCTCTGCTCGGAGAGGCCCGGCGGGTGCCCTCTGAGCTGTGTGGCCATGTGCTGTCCCCCACTGAGGGCCTTTTCTCTGTTTTGGTGTTGTTTGTTTGTGGGGTTTTTTTTTGGGTGGGGGCAGCCACTCCCAGTCTTTTTATTTCCCATCAAGATGGTGCCTCTTGCCGAAACCGGTTTGGCTCAGCGGTAGAGCGTCGGTCTGCGGACTGAAAGGTCCCGGGTTCGATTCCGGTCAAGGGCATGTACATTGGTTGCGGGCACATCCCCGGTAGGGGGTGTGCAAGAGGCAGCTGGTCGATGTTTCTCTCTCATCGACATTTCTAGCTCTCTTTCTCTATCCCTTCCCCTCAGTAAAAAAATCAATAAAATATATTTAAAAAAAAAAAAAAAAAAAGATGGTGCCTCTTTGGCTCAGCCTTCGGAGGAGGTCTCTCTGGAGCCCAGCCTTCACAGATGTGGCCTCCGGGGACAGAGGAGCAGCAGGCGCGAGAGGAGCATGCTCCCCAGACACTCACCTCCCCCACCCACCTCCCGGCCAGCGGTCCCGTCCGTCCACTCTAAACGCTCTCCCGGCTGCTGCTTCAGGGCTTGGCAGGTGCCTGAAACCCTTCAGTCATTTAAGTTCTATTTCTTCTCCACTTGAGCACAGCATCAACCACAAAACCACTGCAGTGTGGCTCTTGAGAACAGGAAATAATTTGGGGCTGATGGCACCTTGGGGACCATCTCTATTCTTTTGAAGTAAACGAGCCCTTATTGGTCCTTTTGGAGGATTTTAATGGCTTGTACAGATTTGCTGCGAGATTGGTTTTGCTCAGGCTCAGCCGAGCAGGTTAAGCGAATGTGCCGGACGCATGGCATTTAGACCCCACATTTAGAATTGATGAGCGTGGAAAACTTGGTTTTCATTTTGTTTTTATTAAATGTGTGGGTGACCCTCGTTAACCAGATCGGCAGGTTTCAGCATCCTCCCTATGTGCACGGGCTGCGGGCGGCCCTGAGCCACCCCCAGTCACACCGTCTCCGTCACCACGTTCGACCCCTCGCCCTCCGCTGCCCTTCCCTGTGGCCGCCACACTCTGCTGTCCGTGTCTGCGCTCAGTTTGCCCTCTGATGCAGTCATGGCTCCGAGCGTTTCCTGAGCGGCCAACGTCGCGCCCCATGGCTGCTGCGGACCCATGGCCGCTGCGGACGTGCCTGCGCCCGTGGCAGTGCTTCGCCTCTGCAAGGAGCAGCCCCGTCCGCCGGTGGCATCGGCATCACAAACACTCAGTGCAGCTCTTGAGAACAGAAAGGCAGTGCCGTGTCCGCTGTGCCCAGCGCTCTCACAGGGCACGGCGGGGTCTCCAGGTCTTGGCCACCGGGAACAATTCTCAGTGAGCAGGAGCAGATAGCTTTGTGAGGGCATGCCTCAACAGATGCCCAGAGAGAGATTGCTGGGCATCTGGCGGCTCTGTTCTTACTCTTCTGAGGAGCCACTGGCTGCTTCCACAGGCGGAGCCCTCCACGCCCCTCGCAGTGAGCGAGGGCTCCTTTTCTCCAAAACTCGCTGCTACTTGTCTTGTGGGGAATGGCCCCTGACCCTGTGGGCGACCTCTCACTGCAGGTTTGATTTGCACCGCCCTAGGGGCCAGAGGAAGCGAACACCTTTTGACATGTCTGTTGGCCATTGTGTCTTCTTGAGAGCAGTGTCTGCAGGTCTCTACCCCTTTTTAAATTGGGTGGTTTGTCTTTTTGGTGTCAAGTTTATGAGCTCCTTACACTGCATGGCCAGATTATTATGATCTCAGAACACATAATCTGTCTGGCCACTCAGTGTGTATGCGTGTGAGTGTGTGTGTATGTATGTGAGTGTGTGTGTGTATTAGAAGCCCAGTGCATGAATTCGTACATGGGTGGGGTCCAGCCAGCCTGGCCAGGGGGAGGGACATGGGCGGTTGACCTGCCTGCTGGTTGAACTCCTGGTGGAGGGGACAATTTTCATATTAGTTTTTTATTATATAGGATAGACACTGAGTGGCCAGATTATTATGTGTTCAGAGATCATAATAATCTGGCCACTCAGAGTATAAATGTTGGATATTAACCCCTGTTGAATCTGTTTCTTGCAAATATCATCTCCCATTCTAATAAGTGTGAGTGCCCATCTTTTTAATTTAATTAATTGGAACAGATGTGTGCTGTCTGCATCTCTGACAACAACCTTCCCAGGAAGAAGTGTGTGCAGGAGGGAGCAGCTGGCCGCCGAGTTTCCTGGGATCAGAGAGAAGGGGGAGCCAGGCGCCAGGGAGAGGCTGACCAGAGGAGGGTTTGTGGGAAGAGGCCCAGGGCTGAGCCTGGGAAGTGGGGCGTTTGGGCACACATCTGGGGGATAGCACCTGCCAGGGGAGGAAGTGCCTACAGACACCCGAAGTCAGCAGAGCTCACCTCCCTGTCAAATCCCAACCAGCTCCGCCGCTTGAACAGCATGAGCTCAGACACCCACACGGTCACGTGCTCACAGGTGAATGGCAACGACTCCCGGTTTTTATCTGTGATGTTTTCTGCTGACAAGATCCTCTCTGGAGAGCACCACCCGGGCTGAGTGTAAAGGGGGACATTTAGTCGCTGCTCGGCTGCCTGGCAGGTGGCAGAGAATGGCTTTATAACCTGGGATGCTTTTCAGAAGCAAATGTGTGACTTCCGTGAACTATGACTTGACAAAGAAGTTCTTCCATCAAAGCTGTGCCGAGCCATGGCCCCTGTGGCTCAGTGGTTGGGGTCTTCCTGTGCACCAGAGGCACCCAGTTGGATTCCCAGTCCAGAGCTCAGTCCGCTTAGGGGGCATGCAGGAGGCAATTGATCACTGTTTCTCTCTCAGTGATGTTGTCCCTCTCTCTTCCACTCTCTCTAAAATCAATAAAAAATATATTTTAAAAACTGCATCCAAAGTCATGTGTTGCAAGTTCACTCTGACTCGCTCCCGCACTGTGGCTTTGCCGGGGAAGCTTCTGGAACCTGCTGGAGGGCGCGATACGCAGATTTGGGACAGGTGCTTCCTGTCCTGGGTTTGAAAGCAAGTGAGCCAGCCCTCAGCGGTCACAGGGGCTGCAGCTGAGGGCAGGCGCTGTGCTGAGGCCCGGCCCGATCCCACCGCTCAGCAGGGGGCGGGGAGGGGGCCGGACCTGCCCGACCTCAGGCCCTGGCCCGGCAGGCACAGAGGGTCCGGAAGGACATGGGTTAAGTCTCAGCAAGTGGATTTCGACCTTGGAAGTCGGGCCTCGAGGAGGGCTTCTGCGGGAGCGCTGAGGCATCCGTGGGCTTTGTCCTGAGTGGAGTGCAGGCCTCAGGGAGGCAGGCTCTGTAGAAAGCCACACTCCCACAGCCCGGTCTGCCCTGTGGAGCCACGGCCACGGCCACGGCCACGGCCACGGCCACAGCCACAGCCACGGCCACAGTCACAGCCACAGCCACAGCCACAGCCACAGCCACATTCACAGCCACAGTCACAGTCACGGCCACGGCCACAGTCACAGCCACGGCCACAGCCACAGCCACAGCCACAGCCACAGCCACATTCACAGCCACAGCCACAACCACAGTCACAGCCACAGCCACAGCCACAGACACAGTCACAGCCACAGCCACAGCCACATTCACAGCCACAGTCACAGTCACGGCCACAGTCACAGTCACGGCCACAGCCACAGCCACAGCCACAGCCACAGCCACAGCCACATTCACAGCCACAGTCACAGTCACGGCCACGGCCACAGTCACAGCCACGGCCACGGCCACGGCCACAGACGCAGACACAGCCACAGCCACAGACACAGACACAGACACGGACACGGACACGGACACGGACACGGTCACGGACACGGTCACGGTCACAGCCACGGCCACGGCCACGGCCACAGTCACAGCCACAGCCACAGCCACAGCCACAGCCACAGCCACAGCCACGGACACGGACACGGACACGGACACGGACACGGCCACGGCCACGGCCACAGTCACAGCCACAGCCACATTCACAGCCACAGACACAGTCACAGCCACAGCCACAGCCACAGCCACAGACACAGACACAGACACAGTCACAGCCACAGTCACAGCCACAGTCACAGTCACAGCCACAGCCACAGACACAGCCACAGACACATTCACAGCCACAACCACAGTCACGGCCACAGCCACAGCCACAGCCACAGCCACAGCCACATTCACAGCCACAACCACAGTCACGGCCACAGCCACAGCCACAGACACAGTCACAGCCACAGCCACAGCCACATTCACAGCCACAGTCACAGTCATGGCCACAGTCACAGCCACGGCCACAGCCACAGCCACAGCCACAGCCACAGCCACAGCCACAGCCACAGTCACAGTCACGGCCACGGCCACGGCCACAGTCACGGCCACGGCCACAGACACAGACACAGACACAGACACAGACACAGCCACGGACACGGACACGGACACGGACACGGACACAGACACAGACACAGTCACAGCCACAGCCACGGTCACGGTCACGGTCACGGTCATACACAGACACAGCCACTGCCACAGCCACAGCCACAGCCACAACCTGGTCCTTCGGAGTGGAGCACAGGGACACAGTGTGCTGCTTGCTCGCAGTAGGAGAGAAACGGGTGTTTAAACTGGGGCAGAGGATCTTGGGGGGGAGGGGGGAGTGGGGAAGCGGAGAAGAAAGGCGCAGGGAGCCGGGCTGAGAGCTTTGGGGCACCCAGCAGAGCGCTCCCTGCAGGTCCAGTCCCTCCTCCGCGGTGCGCCATCCACACAGAGGAGCAGGCAGCGGGAGGAGGCCGGGGCCTGGGGCAGCGGCAGGAAGGGGCGCTTCGCTCTAAGGGAACATTGAGCAAACGCTGATCTGTGCTGTGACTCAACACCTCACAACTTTATAAAGTGTGTCCAGTACGTCAGATCCTTGTATTTGAAGGGAAGCAGTTGGTTCTATTGACATATTTAAGTATTATTTTCATTCCTAATAAAGATGCCTTAAAAATACCCTGCTGTGTATTAAAATGGGAATGATATGCGGTAGATCATGGCTTTGATCTGCAGAATTCATTGGTATTGATTATGTATTTTCAAGACGCTTACAGCACATTCTGTTTAGTTAAAAGAGATGTAATAAAAGACCATTCAGGAGGCAGTAGGCCGTTCTGTGATGGGAAGAAGTGACGTTTTTGAATGGAACGTTGTTGGGATGTTAATAACTGAGTATCCAACACTGAACGCCCCAGGGAGAAGGGGGAGAAGGTGCTAAAGGGCTGAGGCCTCCTGGCCGCTGGGGAAATCCGTGTCCTTCACAGAGCTGCCCATCCTTCCTGTCCGGCCTGCACCCCGAGCCCTCAGACCCACACCTGACGCCCAGGAGCACTTCCAAACGGACATGGGGTTCCTGCCTGCCAGCCGCTCAGCCAGGCTCCCCTGCGTCAGGAGGCTGGGCCATCACTCCGACTCCTTCATCCCTTTGTTCTGTGTCTTACCAGCTCCGTGGCCCGGGGTGGGTACCGGACGTGCAGTCCTCTCCAACACAGCCCACAGGTTTCCGCAGCAGCAGCCACGGATAGCACCCGGTGGCCGGGTGGAGGGAGGAGAGGAGGCGCCTGCGTCACAGAGGCCACCGCCCCACGCCCCCCGAGGAGGAGCAGGCATGGCCAATGCCGTGACTGGCTCCCAGCCCACACCGTCTCCTCTGTCACTGGGCTCAGACCCGCTCCTTTCCTATAGATTGAAAAAGTGATACAGACTTCCCCCAACAATTCACACGGGAGCAGAGGCTGCAGGAGACTCATCCTGTCCTCCGCAGGCTCCTTCCCCCTTCCAGGGCCACAGGAAACAGCCGGGCCACGCCCACAGCTGACATCCTGCATTCCCCTTGAGACCCAGTTCCTAGAGGGCACCTTTAGGTTCCGTTTCATTTTCTTATTTTAAAATGTTCGTTGTTGAGAGTATTACAGAAATCCCCTTCCCCCCATCACCCCTCCACCCATTCCCGCCCCACCCCTTCACCACCCTATTGTCTGTGTCCTTAGGTGAGGTCTTCAGTCAATCTCTTCCCGCCCCCCCTTCGCTCTGAGACTCATCCATCTGTTCCATGCTTCCATGCCTCTGGTTCTATTTTACTCACCAGTTTATTTTGTTCATTAGATTCCTTGTTCCTTTATTTTGATTTTCAGATTCAATTGTTGATAGGTATGTATTTATTGCCATTTTATTGTTTATATTTTTATCTCTTCTTCCTCTTTCTCGTCCTCCTCCTCCTCCTCCTCCTCTTCTTCCTCCTCTTCCTCCTTCTTCTTCCTCTTTATCTTCCTCTTTTTAAAGAATGCCCTTCAACATTTAATATAATACTGGTTTAGTGGTAACGAATTCCTTTAGCTTTTTCTTGTCTGCGAAGCTCTTTATCTCACTCTCAACTCTAAATGAGAGCTTTGCTGGGTGGCATAATCTTGGTTGTAGGTCAGCTATCATCACTTTGACTATTTCTTGCCACTCCCTTCTGGCCTGCATAGTTACTGTTGAGAAGTTAGCTGACAGTCGTGTGGTGCTCCCTCGTAGGTACCATTGGGGACGGACAGAGCCCTGGAGTGGTGGCCCCATGGGATCACCCACGCTCCACACACCCCCTGCTCTTGGCATCTTGTCTTGCTGGTCCACTTGCTCTATGTTTACAGGTCCAAGGGACATTATTGGGCAGATGCATAATGGCAGGTGCCTGCAACAGTTTTTCCAGAATATTCCACTGCTCTTAGGTTCCCGGTGCTTCCCCAGTCATCTCCCTCCTTCCCCAAGCCATGTGACCTCAGATTTTTCACTGTTTCAGTTGTTTTGCTTTTCCAATGTGTTGTACTCCTAGAATCATGGAGGATGTAGCCTTTTCAGAAAGGCTCCTTTGCTTAGCTGTAGGCCTTTAAGTTTCATTTCTAAAATGAAAGCTCATTTCCTTTATTCCTGAAGACTCTGCTGTGGTCCAGGTGTGCCACAGCACGTCTCATCCAATCCTCTTTTAAGAACATCTCAGTTGCTTCTGATTTGGGGCAATAACAGGTAAAGCTACTATACACATCTGTGTCTAGGTTTCTGTGTGAACACGTTTTCAACTAATTTGGATACATACATAGCCAACTGGGTGTATATATCCAGATCATGGCTGCACACTGGGTTTAGCTTCATAAGAGGCCGTGAAGCAGCCACCGTGTGAATGTGTCCACGTCACCCCTGCGGTGGCTGGGAGTTCCCGCTGCTCACATGCTTGCTCGCCAGCATTTGGTGTTATCTGTGTCTTTGAATTTCAGTCATTCCAATCTCATATTCAACATGAACCTCCCCAATTCCCCCTGCCTCACCTGGTCAGTGAAAAATGATCAGAGTAGTGGTATTTCACCGGCGGCCCGCAAGGCCGGCGAACCCCCCTCCCCGCCCCCTCGCGGGGACTCAGGGAAGGGGCGCCGGGGGCCTCCCACTTATTCTACACCTCTCATGTCTCTTCACCGTGCCAGACTAGAGTCAAGCTCAACAGGGTCTTCTTTCCCCGCTGATTCCGCCAAGCCCATTCCCTTGGCTGTGGTTTCACTAAATAGCAGGGAGAAACAGTGGGAATCTCGTTCATCCATTTATTAGCAGTCACTAATTAGATGATGAGGCATTTGGCTACCTTAAGAGAGTCATAGTTACTCCCGCCATTTACCCATGCTTCATTGAATTTCTTCACTTTGACACTCAGAGCACTGGGCAGAAATCGCATTGCATCAACACCCGCCTCGGGCCTTTGAAACCCAATTTCTTAATTGGAGAAAACCATTCCCCTCAAATGGCAGGAAATCTCTACAAATGGTTGTGATATGAGATTTTTATTTTTTATTTTTATTGAACACTAGAGGCCCAGTGCATGAAATTCATGCACTTGGGGTGTGGAGGTTCCTCAGCCCGCCTGTGCCCTCTTGCAGTCCAGGAGCCTTCAGAGGATGTTCGACTGATGGCTTAGGCCTGTGGGGAGCAGGCCTAAGCCATCAGCCCGATATCCTTAGTGCTGCCACGGAGATGGGAGAGGCTCCCACCACTGCCACTGCACTTGCCAGCCATGAGCTCAGCTTCTGGCTGAGCAGCACTCCCTCTGT
This sequence comes from Pipistrellus kuhlii, assembly GCF_014108245.1. Taxonomy (NCBI): domain Eukaryota; kingdom Metazoa; phylum Chordata; class Mammalia; order Chiroptera; family Vespertilionidae; genus Pipistrellus; species Pipistrellus kuhlii. The sequence continues at coordinate 45,928,927 of NW_023425449.1, read as the reverse complement.
GGGAGCACACTGACCACCAGGGGGTCTGCCCCCTGCTGGTCAGTGTGTGTCATAGTGACCAGTCCTTCTGCCATTAGGCTGAAATTGGCTCTCTGACATCTCCCGAGGGGTACCAGGTTTCGAAAGGCTCAGGCCAGGCTGAGGGACCCCCCCCCCCCCACTGCACAATTCAGGCTGGGGAGGGATGTGGGAGGTTGGCCAGCCAGAAAGGTACCGAGGGAGGGCTCTAGGGCCTCGTCTGAACTGCCTCGCTCTGTCCCAATTGGCTGGACCCCAGCAGCAAGCTAACCTACCAGTTGGAGCATCTGCCCTTGGTGCTCAGTGCACATCATAGCGGGCAGTTGAGCAGCCTTAGCATATCACTAGCAATTTATGCTTTGATTGGTCTAATGGCCAACTTAGCATATTAGGCTTTTATTATATAGGATCAGTAGAAGACTCTCCCTAAGTTGATCAGGTTCTAACCAGCTCATCTTGAAAGTGAGGTCATTTTGCTGTTGTTGGCTTCACTCTGAACCAGGGAGTGATGGACTCCAGCCAGCTTTCAGCAGCAGCCCGCTTCCACGGCGCCCAATTGATCAGCTCGCTGACACTCCACCAGGCAACATGCCTGTGGCCATGGGCCTTCATACCAGGACAACCTGTTGCCAGACGGGCTGGGCTCCGCGGCACTCTGGAGGACGTGCTGTCTGGCTGTGGGTTCTGCTACATCTCCGTGCTGCTGCGGACCCTGCGAATCCTGCTTCTCACAGGCTGGGTGCGGGCGCAGGTGGGGGAGACTCCCGAATGCCCCCAGCGGGGGGACAGTGCAATGCAGTAAACATGTGCGCTCTGGGGTGACCTCGAATGCCTCTCTCAGGTCCTCACTTACTCTCATTGTCACCTGGGAAAAATTACCGAGTCCCTGTAGCGTCTGTTTTCTGGCTCCCAATAGAGAACGAGACTGTCTGTCTGTGTCTGTGCTGAGCAGTGTTTGTGCTGCTTCAGGAAGGTCCTCTGTGACTGCCTATCAAGCCAGTGCCACTCAGACCAGCCAGTGCCAACAGAGTCTGCTCAGCCTCATGGATTCGTGGCCTCAGCTTCACCCAATGAGGGCTTAGGGCACAGAACAACCCATACCCATCACCAGAGAAAAAATAAAAGTGCTGCCCAAAGCTGGTCCATCAGTGGGTCACCTTTGTACACAAAAAAACCCCTCAAGTTGAGGTCATGAAATGGACAGCTGTGCTGACTGTGACATTGCAGGGAGCTGTGAATCCACAGAAACCAATGAAAGAGCGAGTTGGGGAGCAGTGGTCCTGGGAATGTGCCTGGAAGCGACTCAGGGTGTAGGGAGAGCTATGATGTCAACGGGTCCATGGCTGCGCGTAGAACCCCTGACCTAATGGAGATGGTGAGAACCACTTTTGAGGAAAATTAAATCAAAAGATAGACACTGTTTATGGTCCTCCCACTCCCCCCATGGATGTGAACGAGGCCAGCCCGCCTGCCACCTGTGTCTGGGGATGCATGGACACCCCGGAGGCGGGACGGGCAGGGGCTTAGAAGAAGGGCTGGCTATGTTCCAGCCCTGCCCTTGCTTACCCTTTGGTGCAGGGGTCCCTTGATGGGATGTGGGGATGATGCCTCACTGAGTTAGTCTGACTGGACACAGACTAAAATGCCAGAACGTACTCATCATTTGGGGCTTCCCTCTGATTTTTAGAGTAATGATGGATGTTTCTCTATCTCTGGATCTATTTTTGTTCATCAGTTTATGTTGTTCATTATATTCCATAAATGAGTGAGATCATGTGACATTTATTTGTCTCTGACTGACTTATTTCACTTAGCATAATGCTCTCCGGTTCCACCCATGCTGTTGGAAATGGTAAGAACTCTTTTTTTTTTTTTTTTTTTTTTTTTACCGCAGCAAAGTATTCTATTGTGTAGATGTACCATAGATTTCTGATTCAATCATCTGCTGATGAGCACTTAGGCTGTTTCCAAATCTTAGCTATGGTGAATTGTGCTGCTATGAACATAGGGGTGCATATATCCTTTCTGATTGGTGTTTCTAGTTTCTTAGGATATATTCCTAAGAGTGGGATTACTGGGTCAAATGGGAGTTCCATTTTTAGTTTTTTGAGGAAACTCCATACTGTTCTCCACAATGGCTGCACCAGTCTGCATTCCCACCAGCAGTGCACAATGGTTCCTTTTCTCTGCATCCTCGCTGTGTGTCTGTTCTTGTGCCAGTACCAGGGAGCACTTGTCATTTGTTGACTTGTTGATGATACCCATTCTGACAGGTGAGAGATGATACCTCATTGTTGTTTTGATTTGCATCTCTTGGATAATTAGTGACTTTGAGCATGTTTTTCTATGACTCTTGGTCTTCCTTCTGTATTCTTTAAAAAAGTACCTATTAGCTCCATTGCCCATTTTTTTATTGGGTTGTTTATCTTCCTTTTATTAAGTTCTATGAGTTCCCTGTAAATGTTAGAGATTAAGCCCTTATCGGTGATGACATTGGCAAATATCTTGTCCCATTCAGTGGGGTTTCTTGTTTTGTTGATGGTTTCTTTTGCTGTGCAACAGCTTTTTATTTTGATGTAGTTCTATTTGTTTATTTTCTCTTTAGTTTCTATTGCCCTAGAAGCAGTATCAGTGAAGAAGTTCTTTGGCATATGTTTAAGATTTTGCTGCCTATGGATTCCTCTAGGATTTTTATGTTTAAGTCCTTTATCCATTTTGAGTTTATTCTTGTGTATGGTGAAAGTTGGTTGTCTAGTTTCATTTTTTTTTTTTGCATGTATCTGTCCAATTTTCCCAACACCATTTATTGAAGAGATTGTCTTGATTTCATTGTATGTCCATACCTCCTTTGTCAAATATTAATTGAGCATAATGGATTGGGTCGATTTCTGGGTTCTATTACATTGATCTGTGTGTCTGTTCTTGTGCCAGTACCAGGGAGTTTTGAGAACAGTGAGTCTGTAATGCAGCTTGATATCTGGTATTAAGATCCCACCTACTTTGTTCTTCTTTCTCAGGATTGCTGCATCTATGCGGGGTCTTTTTTTATTCCAGGTGAATTTTTGGAAAGTTTGTTCTAGGTCTGTGAAATATGCCATTGGTATTTTAATGGAGAGTACATTGAATCTATAGATTGCTTTGGGTAGTATGGACATTTTAATGGTGTTGATTCTACCAATCCATGAGCACAGTATATTCTTCCATCTGTTTATGTCTTCCTCTATCTCTTTTTTCAATGTCCTGTAGTTTTCCACCTATAGGTCTTTTACCTCCTTAGTTAAGTTTATTCCTAGGTATCTTAATTTTTTTGATGTGATGATAAATGGAATTGCTTTTTTAGTCTCTCTTTCTGTAAGTTCACTATTGGTTGATTGATGCCTAACTGCTTCCCTGCCAGCCTGTTTGCCGCCCACTTCCCTCTTCTGCCAGCCTGGTCACCCCTAACTGCCCTCCTCTGCTGGCCATCTTGTGTCCACATATGGGCAGGATCTTTGACCACATGGGGACAGCCATATTGTGTGTTGGAGTGATGGTCAACCTATATATTACTCTTTTATTACATAGTATAGAGGCCTGGTGCATGGGTGGGGGCCAGCTGGTTTGCCCTGAAGGGTATCCCGAATCAGGGTGGGAGTTCCCTTGGGACATGAGGTGGCCTAAGCAATGGGCCTGTGGTGGTTTGCAGGCTGGCCATGCCCCCTGGAGACCCAAGAGGAGGCCCTGGTATCTGGAATTTATTTACCTTCTACAATTGAAACTTTGTAGCCTGGAGTGGAGCCAAGCCTCCTGCTCACTCCATGGCCAGCAGCCATTTCTGTTGAAACTTAAGTATTTTCTATAATTGAAACTTTGTAGCCTAGAGTGGAGGCCTGGGCTAGCCAGGGTGTGCAGAAAGCTTGGCTTCCTCCATTGCTGGGGCAACCCTAGCCTTCCACTCTTTCTAGTTCTGTGGTTGCCGCCATTTCTGTTTGGATTTGTTTACCTTCTATAATTGAAACTTTGTAGCCTTGAGTGGAGGCCTAGGCCAGCAAGGGCAGGCAGAAAGGTTGGCTTCCTCCATTGCCTGGGAAACACAAGCCTCCCTCCTGCTCTCTGTGGCTGTAGCCATCTTGGTTGGGTTTATTTGCATTCTTGTTCTGATTGGCTGGTGGTCGTGGCTTATGGTGTAGTGGAGTGATGGTTAATTTGCATATTACTCTTTTATTAGGTAGGATAGGTTTTATAACCCTTTTCTTTTTTCTGTTGTTCTGGCACCCCTATTATTTATACATTGCTTCATTTTATGTTGCCCCATACCTCCCTGAGACTCTCCCATTTTTTTTTCTTATTTTTTTTTTCCAATTGCAGTTCAGTTTGGGTGTGTTTTGCTTCCCTGTCTTCTAATTAATTAATTTGGTCCTTGGCTTCTCCTAGTCTACTGTTGAAGCTTTCCATGGCGTTTTTTATTACAGCTACATCACTCTTCATTTCTTCTTGATTCTTACATGTTATTGGTTTTTTTTTTTATCCATTTCTTCTTGACTCTTACATAAGTTGTTGATTTTTTCCTTCATCTGGTTTATGAACTGTATAACCATTATTCTGAATTCTTTTTATGACATATTGCTTGCCTCTGTTTCACTTCACTGCTTTTTGGTGATTCCCTTTTCTTTCCTTTGGGGGTTTCTTTGTCTACCCATTTTTGGTCTCACTGACTGATCTAGATGTCGAGTTGTGCAAGGGCTGCACCTTGGGTGGCAGTGGCTCCTTGGGCTGCGGTTGCTCCTCAGGCAGTCACTGAAGTGGCTGCTCCTCAGTTGGCAGGGGTTCCTCTGGTAGGTGCTGTTTGCAGCAGTGGTGCCTCCTCTGGCTGGTGGAGAAGGCTGCTCACACAGCTGCTGTTCCTTGGGTGGGGATGGACTACTTGCATGGCTGCTGCTCCTCAGACAGGGGTGGACTGCTCACATTGCTGCTGCTCCTCAGATCAGGGCTGTTCCTCAGATGGGGCAGGCTACTCATGAGGCTGCTGCTTCTTGGACAGGAGCAGGTTGCTTCCCGTGCTGGTGCTCCTCGTATGGGTGCATGCTCCTCCTGCAGCTGGTGCTCCTCAGATGGAGGATGGGCTGCTTGCTTGCCTATTGCTCCCCGGGTGGGAATGAGCTACACGTGTGGCTGCTGCTCCTCAGATGGGGGGCAGGCTGGTCACCCAGCTGCTACTCATCAGACCAGTACAGACTGCACAGGACTGCTGCTCCTTTGATGTGGGCAGTCTGCTGGTGTGGTTGCTGCTCCTCGGTCCAGGGAAGGCTGCTCGGGTGGCTGCTGCTCCTCCAATGGGTATGGGTTACTTGCGGTGCTGCTGTTCCTCATTCAGGGGTGGGCTGCTCACACTGCTGCCACTCCTTACACGGGGGCTGGCTGCTTGTGTGGCTGCTGCTCCTCAGACAGGTGCAGGGTGCGGGCTGCGTGCAGCTGCTGCTCTTCAGATGGGGCCGGGCTGCTGTTGTCATTGTTGCTCCTCGGATGGAAGAGTGAGCCCCTTATACAGATGCTGGTCCTTGGACAGGAGCAGGCCACGTGAGGCTGCTGCTCTCAGGCCGGGGGTGGGCTGCTCGAGGGGCTGCTGCTCCTTGGATGGGAGCGGGCTGCTGATGAGTCTGCTGCTCACATGGTTGCAGTGCCCTGGGCTTTGCAATGCACAGGAGCCTGCACCTGGGGTGGTTGTAGAGTCCCAGGTGTTAGCTGAGGGCACCCTGGGTGGTGGTGATGATGGGATCCCAGTTACAGCAGCTCTTCCCTTCAAAAAGGCGAGGCCTCTGAGGACAAGCTGGCCTCCCAGTACTGTTTGTAATGGTAGCAGAGGCTGCCTAGTTAGGCGAGCCTGGTTAGACCATCCCAGAAGGTCCTGCGGGACATAACTGTGCCTTACTCACATACACACACACAGCCCACATGACCACACACTATTCTTTTGCTCCCTCTCTCACTCATGCTCTCTCCCTCACTGCAGCCTTTTTCCTGCCTCTCTAGTTGTGTCTGAGGTATTATTGACCTGTTTGTGGATGGAGATTCCTCTCCAGGTGTCTGGTTAATGTGGCTCACTCTCTAAACATCGGCCAGACAGGATAAAATTCACCTCAACAAGACACAACACAAAGGGAACAAAGCATAAATGTATTCACTACACCAATGACCCCACTCACTATAAGTAACCACCTGAGAAAAGAGAATTAGGGGAGAGAAAAGAGAACACACATGACTTCAAAGAGAGAGGAAAAGATAAGAGAGAGAAGAAAAATAAAGAAAAAAAGAATATATATATATATATATATATATATATATATATATATATATATATATATATTACAAACACCAAACACCCAGCAAAGAGGGTGGGGGCAGAATTTGTAGAGTTTGAGCTTATATTCAGAAAATGAGGTTAAGAATTGGATGAATATGGGAAGGTCCTCAGTTCAGTGTAGAGGAAGTAGAAAGGAGATGGGTGGATAAGAAGAAATAGAATGAGAAGAAAATAATAATAATAATAAATTTACAAAAAATTTTATTTAAAAAATGGTATAAAATAGCAAATAAAAGTAAAATAAAATAGAGTGATGGAAAAATAATGCAAAAAGAAATAGAAAATAAAGCAACAAATAAAAATAAGGAAACAAAGAAAAAATAAGAAAAAAAGAGATAAAATAATAATTATACAAAAATAAAAATAAAAATTGAAAAGTAAAGTGTCCTTCCTTAGTCTCTGTATTGTCTTTAGACCAATCCATTCGGACTCTCGGGGATTATTTGGATTCCCACGGTGCCTTTCCCCCCCCCCCCCAATCCTTTGTACTATTCAGGTTGGGATCTGGGTGTGGCTGTATTGGTTACCTGGAAACTGGAGGGAGTGGCTATGTCTTCAGGACAAAATGGCTGCCCTGGCCCTGGGCTCAGGTATGACTCAGTGCCAGACTCACTGCACTTTTCCTGGGCCTCCTACTATCCCCAGACTCCAAGGATCCGCACCTTCTCCCTCACTCAGCCACGGGTGAGTGTCCGTATCCAAAAGGTCCTGTGAACTAGGCTCAGGGAGAAAGGCTCAGGCCACAAAGAGGGGAGAGACTGGGCCTCTGCACACTCCTCTCCTGCCAGCACTGCGTGGTCTGGCCAGCCCTCCAGGCTGCCCGCTCTGGGTTCAGCCTTTTGTGACTGTGGTCCCAGATCTAGAATCCTATGTGGTCCAGCAGGCCTGTGGCCCTTCTTTTCCCAGTCAGATGCTTGCCTGTCTTCAGGGATGTGGCGTGGTGCTGTGCAGGCTCCCTCTGTCCCCCTGGGCTCGGGGGTCTGGCAGGCTCACCTGCCCAGCTCCTTGATTTTACCCTTTCCCAGGGATCCTCTGCCCTTCCCGGCTGCAAACCGTCTCACCCGCCGAGTCTCCTTCGCCAGTTTGGGTTGGATGTTATTCATTTCAGCTGTTCTTTCTATCTGCTCTGGGTCAAGGCTTGGGACACCTCTGTCTATTTTGCCACCATTTTGTCTCTTTCTTGACAACTTTGATGTGGCACCAGGGAGCCTAGGAGAGAGACTCACTGGGGACAAAAGGAAGCACAGATCTGCACTGTGGCTCTTTCCCATCTAATCTGGTCTCTGAAAGGCCAGTTGACTTCTGGTGTAAATTGTTAATTATGAGTCCAAGCCTGAACACAAGGAGGATTCAGTGTTGTCACCCTTATGTGGGGCTTTGTAATACGGGTGCTTTTTCTCTTTTTAATTTCTTCAGTATTGTGGCGGCCTCACATACAAAGGATTATGAAAGAAAAGTGATGATAAAACCTTGCTTCTGTTCCCTCATCAGTACTTAGCATCCTGCCTGTTTGCTATTATCTTGTCAGTTAATGGCTGTGAGTTGTCAGAGTTAATTGATATTTATAAGATGCACACCAGAATGAACAAATGGAAATCGCCGTGATGCCTGGGGGAGAGGATTCGCAGGAGAGCCTGAGTATGTCTTTTGGGGGATGCAGCTCAGTGCCTGGCTCTGTGGCCTCAGCTCAGTCTCCAGGAATGGGGCCTATAAGATAACCTCAGTGCATCAGGCATTTTTTAAAACAGAAGGATACTTTGACAAAAGGTTGTAATTCATCAGGAATGTTACTAGACTAACGGTTATAGTTTCAATGTATCCTATATAATAAAAGGCTAATATGCAAATTGACTGAATGGCAGAATGACATGCACTGACCACCAGGGGGCAGGCGCAACACAGGAGCTGCCCGCTGGTGGTCAGTGCGCTCCCACAGAGGGCGAGAGCAGTGGTGGTGGTGGGAACCTCTCTCGCCTCCAGGAAGCTCTAAGAATCCCTGAGGGGATGCCCTCCTGCCGGGGCCTAAGCCAGCAGATGGACATCCCCCAAGGGGTCCTGGACTGTGAGAGGCAGGGCTGAGGGAACCCTCCTGCACTCAGTGCATGGATGTCATGCACCAGGCCTCTAGTGTACTATAAATACTTGTATGGTTAGAACAAGCAGTCATTCAGGAGGGTTAGCAGGCATTCCTTAGAAACCAAGAACCCAAGGAGATACAAGTTACATATGATAGTACAAACAGCAGCTTTGTGGTCATTGCTAGCCTGGTATTAGAGAATATGTTATTTTTGTTCAATCAGTATTCACAAACTTGGCCTTGAATTAAGCACAAAAATTAATATATCCACAATTGAGAGAATAGACATTATTTTGACTTATTCAACATTAAAATATTGATTCCATATATTAAGGCTAACCTTTTCTTAATAAAGTCATTATATTTGCTGATCACAGTGCAATAAGAGTAGAAATCAAAATAAACTAGTGTCGAGGTGGCCTCCTCAGTAACTTCTATGGTAAATAGTGCATTATCTTTTATAAGTCTTTAAGAAAAGACAAGTAATGTAATTGAAAAAAATGGACAGAGAATTAGCAGAAAAAGATTATAAGCAGAAGAAATGTAAATGTCCAGAAGGAAATAAAAAAGGCCATTAATGACGCCAGCATTCAGGAGAAAGAAAATTCACACACTTTTCTCTCCTCAGGTTGACAAGAGGAAGGGGAGTGAACGAATTTCAAGAGCAGCACAGCATGAAGGAGGTAGATGTGAGCTCCACGTCTCCTGTGTAACAGGAGCTGTTTTGGCATGTTTGATAGATAAATTGCCAGTGACTGTGATTGGAGGAAATTTATACGCAAAATGCATGTAGTTCTCATAGAGAAGGGGACGAAGAACGAGACTGGAGAAGGGCAGAGAAGAAAGGTGTTCACTCTTTACTGTATCGTTGAATGTTCTAAAGTGAGAATATCTTCATGTACTACTCAGATATTTATCTTAAAACCAATCGGCTCGAGTTAGAACTGGCTGCAGGAACACATCCATTCGAGTCCATGTTCATGTCCATGAACACAGTCCCTCTAGCGAAGTGGAGCTCAAATTCCGAATAATCTGAACATCAGCAATCACTCCGGGGAGTGGGGGGCACTGCAGACTCTCTGCTGCAGAGGCTGGTCCTCCCTGCAGTGTCTCTGCTGGTTCAGGGTCCGCAGCTGGGCCCACCCCTCACGCCTCGCTAGGTCAGGTTCAGGTCTTAGGTTTGATCTGCAGCTGCTACAATGCTTTAGGCCCATGAAGCTAAGGCACCTATTAAATGCATGGTTTTATGATGTCAAGTTTAGGAAAGAAGTAGAGAGAAACTGGACTTGAGCAAGAGAGTGGACTGTTTTTAAGCAAGTTAAGAAATCCATTGTTTGTCCATTATTCCTGCTTTAAAAATGTTTTTATTGATTTCAGAGAGAGGAAGGAAGAAGAGAGAGATATATAAACATCAATGATGAGAGAGAATCATACACCACTGCCTCCTGCATACCCCCTACTGGGATAGAACCCGTAACCAGAATTGAACCGTGACCTCTTGGTTCATAGGTTGATGCTCAACCACTGATCCACACAAGCTGGGCAACGATCCCTGCCTCTAATTAACCAGTGCAGAAACCACTGCTGTCTACCCAGGACGCTTACTTGGCCCGACTCCCCACAGGCCTCAGGGTCAATGCCTGCTGCCGTGTGCCCAAGTCTGACGGTAACCTGCTGAGAGTCACAGAGCTGCTGCCATGGGCCACATGCAGCCAGCAGCCCGCTGGGCACTCGGAATTTCTCTTGTTCTTTCAAAACTCGATTCTCCTCAAACCCAGGCCCCTTTGATGCCCCTGTCCTCGGCCTGGCCTCATGGGGAACTCGATGCCCTCGGTGGGGCCCTCCGTTTTCTGCTGGGAGCATGTAGGCCACACGCCTGCTCATTCTGCTGAGGCGGTCCAGGCTGTGGCACTCGCTCTGACACGGGAGGAACCTCCCATGTTCCAAACATGGACGGGTCTGGGGGGCATGATGCTGAGTGAGTAGCCCGACAAGGAAGGACAATGCTGCATATCACTCTGATGCGGGTCTGAAGAAGGAAAAGGGCAAACGCTAAAAACAGAGCAGAAGGGTGGTGGCCAGGAGCCAGGGTGGGAAATCTGGGAGATTCTGGTCCAATGAACAAATTTCCACTGCGAGCCTGTGGTCCTGGCGTCTCCCGGGGTCCCCTGGGGTCTCCCGGGGTCTGCGAGCTGCTGGCTCACTCACCACCCACAGCCTCGCCTGCAGTCTTGGGGCTGAGCAGTTATCTTCACCATCACCTCACCCGTATCAGTGGCTTGATCTGCACTTTTTAACTGCACACCCTTCATACTGATGTACTGGCACTTAGACTGAACAGTACACACATGATCTGTCCTGTAGGATTTCGCGATGGAACTTCTGTCCCCACATGCACAGTGGCTGGACAGCTCGAGTTGTTCCAGATGGAATGCTGTGAGGCCCAGGTCCTTGTGCAGCCAGAGACCGGCTGTGGGCTCTGCCAGCCCAGCTCTGGGTCCTGTCAACTAACACCGTGTCCGCTCTCCCTGCTATGTGGGTTTCCACGGTGCTGCCTGGCTGCAGGCGAGTTGGAATCTGGGTGCAGGGAGCCGAGTGCCGAACATGGGGGTTTGCATTTAGTAAGACATACTTGCAAACATTTCTATGCAAGTTGCTGCTTGCTAGTCATAAAAGTTATCATTTTTCTGGATTATCTGATACTTTTTGTTTTGATAGTTCTCTAAAGTTGGTATTTTTTGTTTTTTCTTATTAATGAGCAGTTCCTTTTCAACCTGCTTTGTATTTATAATTTTGTGTAATTTTTCTTAGAGCCCTGCTCAGGTCCTGAGTGTGGGCTGCAGGCTGCCTGTCTCTGTGGCTATTCCGAGGCTGGAGGAGGGAGCAGGGTCAGGGCTGTGGTTCCAGTCTAGCTCCCCCTCCTCTCCATGGAGGCCCAGAGGGACTGTCTCGCAGGGTCTGTGCTTACTCTGCCTGCGCCCGGCCAGATGGAGGGAAGGGAATCCTCCTGAGCACGCAGGGAGCACTGATGGGTGACCTGCCATTTCTGCCTGTTGTTCGTGTAATGGTCACAGCTCCCGGCAAGAGAAATAGCATCATCTGTGTTTCACAGCCTCCGAGAAGTGGGTTCTATGCCCAAGACAGCGATAGAGTCCATCAGAATTAAAATCCCAGTCTCGCTGCCCTTCAGTGGTCATATCAACATGCCCAATGCAGCCCAGACCTGGCTGCTACGCAAGTGCCTGCTCTGAGCAATGCACAATCCAGTCCCAGGCTGAACCTCACAGGAGGAGGAGTCCCCACAGACCAGGGGTCAGTGTTCCCACAGCAGCGAGGTTGGGAGAGCGGACCCTCCACGAACCTCAGGCAGGCGTGCAGGCACTGGCCGCAGGGAAGGGATGACTGGATGGACCTACAGACAGAAGGATGGTGACATCCTAGACCCAGGACCACTGGCAACTGAAAGGGCAGGACGGGGCTAACTCCCGATTCTCCACTTTGTCACTGGACCCTAGCCCTCACCCAACCAATCTGGTTCAGCCAAAGCAGTGACATCACCACCTCTATAAAACCCTTTGATCTGTTGAAGCCACCATAAGAGGCCTCATATTCGCCATCTTTTTTTATGCATTGGGGATTTCTGTACTCACGTAAGGGGAAAAGACAAGTTTAAAAATTAGTGCACATAGTTTTTGAGCTGGGCTTGACTCTTTTCTGTGTGCAGAGTGAAAACCCTGGGCTGTTTGTTTGTTTGTTTGTGTGTTTTTTTTTGGCTTTGAGGATGGCGAACATGAACGGGAAAAGTAATACAAGCTAGTTTCCCAAGACATTTAAAGCAGCTTTTGAAATTTCCCACCCTGAGGCAAGTAACTAGCAGGAAGTAGATAACAGGTTTACTAAATCAAATGGTAAAAACTTAAATCTAAATGTGTTGAATTGTTATTATATTGAAGTGTTGATCTAAGTATGTCTTGCATGAAGTCCAGATAATTGAAGTTGGCCTATTAATTAAATATGCCTTATGTTTTATTTGAAATGTATCTTTAAAAATGTAAAAGTATTATTGATTTGGGAAATGCTAAGTATTTGATTTGCTACCTGAAAAATTTAAAGTTCTGAAAGTTTAATGTCTCTTGCCATGAAGAGGTTTTAAAGCTACACCTTATTTTTAATGGAGGAAGGGGTGGTCATGCCCTCCCCTCCCCCGCTTCCAGAACAGGTAATCCAATTCCAGCCGGCAGCCATCTTTAAATACTGTGTTCATTTGCATTTAAATGGCTACACCTTTTGCTAGCCAGCCTTTCCAGAAAAGGACAAGCGGCCAAAAGATTTAAAGTTAATTATTAGATTTTAAAATTTAACTTGTTTAAAGTTGAGTACTCTGACATATAGCAAACCACCCAAGTGGCCACTGGGATACCTTTTTCCCAGGGGTGTTTGCTCTTTGTCAGAGGGGAATCGGCCCGCCTAACAAAATTTCTGTCCATGTTTATTAATTTGAAGGTATGGAATTGTAACAATTGTGGTCCAAAAGGTTAAAAGCAGGGACCAAATTTTAAAGTTAACTATTTACAAGAAGGAAGCTTGAGCTGGCAAGATCACTAAGTCTGCCCAGCAAGCTCAAAACTGTTTGTCTCAATTGGCCACTTAAGTTTGATATGACTAATGATTATAGTACATTGTAAAATCTTTATAAGAAAAGGAAAATATTTTGAGGGCCACTTGGTCCTTGTGTGTGTGTGTCAACCTTTAAGTTATAGTTTTAAGATTAGTAATATTAATGGAAACACCCTCAAGCAGAGGGGCTTTTCAGAAAGGTCAGGAAGTCTGATTGTAATGTAGGGGTCACTGGTTCACCTACTAGCAGGAGGCAAGTGATTTTCCCAGTGGACTGCCAGAGAGTAGCTGGAGGTGGCAGTGGGAAGTGACATGAAGAGAAATTCCTTTGTGACCCCCTGCACCCCAATGAGACCCAAGAACCCCCGGAAACTCCTTGGACTCTTTTCACTGTGTTCTGTTAGGGGGCTTAAAGGTGCAGCTAAAAATTCTCCCATTCCCCTTTTCAGGCTTAACAGAATCTGAGATCCGTATCTGTAGGAAAAATGTGGCATTTTAAATTTCAAGGGGTTGGGGGCCTGGGAACAGGGTACTGGACCTGCTCCCTCCTCCCTCTGCCTTTTCTAAATATTTTAAAGGAAACAGAAAGGGTTGAAAGGAAGAAAAAGCCAGCAGCAAATAGGAAGGAATTAGTATGCTTATTGTAGAAAGCAGGGGCATTGAAAGAGAGATGTCCTGACGGGTTAGCTAGAGAAGCAAAAAGGGAGACTCAGACTCCAAGGGTCTTTAACTTAGAGGAAGAGGACTGGCCTTACAAGTGAGAGGCAAACCTGTTAGTATTCAGTCTTGACAGAGCCAATGGGACCTGTAACCTCTAAGAAGACTTCAGTCCAGGGAGCCACCGGACAAACTGCCTGTTTTCCTTGGACATCAAGAAGGACTGTGAACTTCGGAAGAACAAGTACTGGGGAATGCAGCTGTTGAACTGGACCAAAGTGGAACAACGGGTCTTTGAGGAGCTAAAGAAGGCTCTCTTCTCAGCACCTGCTCTAGCCTTGCAAGATGTCACAAAGCCCTTCCAGCTCTATGTGAGTGAGGTAAGGGGTATTGCCAAAGGGGTTCTCACTCAGACTCTAGGTCCCTGGAAGAGACCTGTTGCCTACCACAACATTTCTGGTGAAGGAGGCAGATTCTGGGCCAGGAGCTAGCCTTGACAACACCCCATGCCCATCAGCTACCCAGGTAGGATCTACGGGGCAGCCATAAAGTCAAGCTTAATTATGCTAAGAGGGCTCTGCCCTCTAAGCTGGGACTTGCTAGCATGGAATAAAAGGCTCTTTTGTTTTTTTGTGCATCAGACTCGGCTCCCTGGTGGTCTTTGGGGATCACAAAATCTGGGCATAACACAACCAAGGTGGTCTCCATGTTCCCCGGGCCTCGCATGCTGGTGCCCCTGTGGGAGCCTCTGCTCCTGCTGCTCTGAGTGGTAACATGCTTCTTTCCCAAGACAAGCTTGGCCCAGGCCTTCCCGTGTACATCCAGCGTACCCAGGTACATACGGCCTTCCCGTGTACATCCCGACCTTCCCGTGTACATCTGGCTTCCCAGGTACATCCCGGCCTTTTCTCAAAATGGTTGTGCCAGCAGCAATTTTTGTACTTTCTCCATAGCTGTGTTATGTCATGGGTTGCGGTATCCATGGTAACTTCTGGGAGAGGGAACCGGTGGTCCCTGAAAGCAGTTGACCTAAGGGAAAACTGACTGTGCTGGGTTTGGTGAGCCTGAGGGGAGGGGGGCAGAGAAGGACTGAAGAAAAGACAGACAAAGAGAATAAGCTAGGGCTCAGTGGATCTCCTCTTCCTGGCTGAGGCCACAGAACAGGTCCACACAGCAAGCTGAGCCTTTGTTCTATAGCCAGAGGTAAACAAGGTAGTGGTCACCATAGTTACAGTGTTCTTGTGAGTTTCACTTGTTTTGGCAGCACTTGCTGCACCTCCAACAGCCCATCAGCTATCCAGGTAGGATCTACGGGGCAGCCATAAAGTCAAGCTTAATTATGCTAAGAGGGCTCTGCCCTCTAAGCTGGGACTTGTTTGTGGCTTTGCCAATAGGTAAGTCCGAGGCTTAATCCTATAGCTTCTCCCTAAAGCTGGCGAAGCTCCAAGCTGGAGCCTTACCCACCGCTGGCCGGAGCCGGAGCCGGAGCCGGAGCCGGAGCCGGGCAGTGCTTGGATCTTTGCTGAAGTGTTTGCAGAGAGAAGCTGTCTCCTCACACCCGCCCGCTTCACAAGGAGGCTCTGCCTATGCCAAGCGTCCTGACCCACTGTGGGCAGAGGCGCTTCTCTTCAAGCCCGCCTGCCTGAACGCCATCGGTGTCTGTGTGGTTTTCTATTTTTCCTTTCAAACTCCGTGAATGAGGACAACTCGAATGGGGGTGTCTGTGGGAAAACACCCCAGTCCTGGGCGAGGAGTTGTTGTGGGGTCAAACCCTGGGTTCAAAATAAGATCACCAGAGGCTGATGATTTATTTAAAAAAAAGCAGGCAAAGATTTATTGAAATATCTGGCCAGGACGGCCGCAAGAGCACCACACCCAGGCGGACTCCACATGACTGTCCCACTTCAGGGGCAGGTAGTTATTTTTAAAGGTTCTGAGAAGGAAAACCCCTATTTTGCAACAAACTGTTTAGAATTTTCTGCTGTTCTTCCTAGATAAAATGTTGCTTTCTAATTTGTTTTAGCCCATTTGAAGAATGATGAAGATAGACTTAGCTGCCTGACCTTGTAGGCCAGAGACCAGTTATGCCCACAATCTCAATACCATGCCAGGTGCACTTTTTAAATTGGATGCAACTGTATTGTTTTCAAGGCCAGCATCGAGATAACCACTAAGTGTACATAGGGCTGGCTCTTTAATAAAAAAAAGGAAGTTCTGCCTGTAACCTTGCTTAGAATTTGAATTCATTCTCCCTAAGCCCATTGCCCGATGAACAAAGCAAGTCTCTCCAAATCCCTCTGCACCATGTGACCGCTCGGAAACTCTGCAACAGTTCAAACCACAAGAATTTTCCTTTGTTCTAAATTCGAAATCCTAAAGACTATATTCTAAAAACTGGGGTCAGCCCACAGGGTCGTTCCCAGTCAGAGAACGTCAGGGCGAGGTGTGGGTGTGGGCATGGCTGCTGGGGTCTTTGAATGGCTCTGACCCCAGGGGTTGGGAGCAGCTGCCCACACAGGCCGGGGTCTCTGAGCCGCATTGCTGGCTCTGACAGTCTGCTCCGCCTCAGACATCAGCACAGTCCTGACGTGTAGAATAAGCACAGCCGCCTGGCCTGGGGTCAGCAGTGGGAGGTCACCTGTTCATGGGAGGTCACAGTGCGGTTCTCATCCAGGCCACATGCTGAGGTTGTGGGATTAAGGCAGCCAATCGAGGTATCTCTCTTACATTAATGTTTTCCTCCCTTTCCCTCTCCAGACCAATGTGTTAAAAATAAAAAATAAAATAAAATGAACCCAGAATCAAAGACCAACTTGAAGTGATTTGGAGGTAAATCAGCATGTTGGCCACACTCTGTCCCCCACCCCAACCCCGCTGCCTTTGGAGCGGTCAGCTCCCCCTGGGGACCCGCCCAGCCACTCTCCCAGCCCCCCTCACAGATTTCACAGATCGTCTGACCACAGGTGATTGTGGAATGATTACAGGAGTGCAGTGACATGATACATAGAAAGCATTTAGCTTAGAGCTCAGGAAAGATGGCAGCTGGCGACATTCTTCTGAAGCCTCCATCTGATGGAAAAGCTGCTGTTTGAAACATTAACCCTGCTATTTGGCTTCTGTAGATGCTTGCTTGCTTAAATAATAAGGAAAATAAGACTACTCCCACTTCAGAGAGGCCATTAAACCTTCCCCGGACGAAGTTAGCAGTGCTGGTGCCGGGCCAGGCCTTTGGTTGCAGTCTCAAGGCCCCAGCACATAGGGACTCTTTAAGAACTTGCAAAGAGGGCCGAAAACACTCCATATTTGGGAGACAAAGAAGGTAAAAACATATAAATAGGGAGAATTCCTCCATGTTGGGGCCCAGAATTTGAGAGACATTTTCCTCTGGGCCTGCTCGTAATAAATGTAACCCCATCTCTCTAGGTATTGCTTGGATCTTCTCCAGTTTTCTGTAACATTATTGGTGCCCTGACTGAGAAACAACCATGCTTGGCCTTTTTGGTGAATCGGCCCGGTTTGGGGCCCAGGGTGCCAGATAGGCCTCCAGGAGGTGCCCCTTTGCTGATTTAGCAGAATTGTACTGGAGGACCCCGGGCACTCCCGACTCAGCCCAGGACCCCGCCAGCTTCTGGAGAGAGTGGACGGACACTTCTGGACCTGTGGACAGAATCAGTAAAGTAGGGGCCCTATCAGTCAGGCCCACTCCGAGTGAGTGGAAGGGGGAGTTTGATCACCTCCCCGGAAGTCAAGGACTTCCTCAGGCAAATTAATCAGGAATCAGGTGGGCTGTTTAACCTCTGGGTAGATATCTGGCAGAAGTCAAAAAGTCTGTCTGGTATATAAATGTGGGTTAGGAGGATAATATTTGTTATATCTTGCTATTGTTTAATTTTTTAAAGCTAGGGCAGACCTGCTGTGAAGGAATGCAAAAGTCTCTAGCAGCTGCAAGATTTCTTTTTCCCAGGGTCTTTTGCTCTCTGTCAGAGAAGAAATCAGCCCACTTAGCTAGTAAAAATTGCTGTCTATGTTTGTATAAGTAAGGGTTTCAGTTTGCTCTATTTGTGAATTTGCTGTATTAAAATGAAATTTTAAAGTTCTAGGGTTAATTTAAAGGTATAAATTCATGACATTTCAAAGAACAAAGAACTTTTTTTTATGGCTTTCTTATTTCTTTTGGTGGATGGAGACTTCCAGGGGCGGGCTTCAGTTCCTCAGGGCAGAGAGATTTACAGGCCCTGTCCCTGCCTGTGACATCATAGTCCAGCGTGAGCCACCTGAGGTGGAACTAAGGCTGAAGTTGTTATTAACTGTCTATGGACCCCATTAACCCTGACTGTGTGTCTTGTGCAGTCTGTTGTCTTCGTGGTTGTGTGTTTTGTTTGACTAGCTGTTTTCAGTTATTGATTAGGATCCTCATAGAGGACATAACCTGGTCTTTCCCTGCCTCCATCATCCTGATTCCGACAGTATCTGTAACTGGATTAATGGTCTTTTCTTTCAGGAGGCCCTCCAGGCTTTCAGGTCGCAAGGAATCTCCCTGCCTCTCTTCGTCTACCTTTCCAGGCCGACTGGAGTCATTTTCCTCCACCCTAGCCTCTGGGGCAGAGGACTACTGCAGCAGTAGTCTGTAGTTTTCTTGGAAACTCCCACTGTTTCTATTTCTCCCCTCTCTAGGAATTGTCTTCCTCTGACTCACAATAGGAAAGGGAGACAAGCAACTGGACTTGCGGAGGGGGGGAGGAGGGGGGTTGGTCAGAGAAATCAAGAGTGGTAAAGGAGGAAGATTTAAGATCCTCTGGGCTTAAAGAGGAAAAATCTAACAGCAGTTACAGAATGAATGAAGTATCTTCAAATGTAAAAAGCCTAAATATACTGCGTCACAGACCATTTGCCTTGTTTCGGGGCAGAGTGAGTGGTTAATACAGAAAGGGGGGGGGTGTCAGCAGATGATTATGAAGCAGGGGGAGAGAGAGGTTTTTGTGGATTTTTACTGGCTGCAGACCGCCCTGCTGGCATAGGGGTCTGGTCCAGGTGTCTTATCAGAACTTCACTAGTTTCAAGGTCGCAAATTTTCTGCAAGCATAATTAATCTTTCTCTTTTATTCTTTTTAACCCTTCCAATACTAAATTAGATTGATACAATATACTTGAAATTCATAAATATTAATCTAAAAAAAACTGACTGTTCACTTTTGATAACCATTAAAGGACTGAGGTTTCAAAGAATATAAAGAATTCTAATACATTAAAAACACTAAGTCCCCAGGAGCCAAGCGGAGGAGAGATGGAGCTGAAGTCCACAGCTGCCCTGGTGATTTAGAACTGGTTGCTAGGCAGACTCAGCCCCTGAGAGCCAGGTGAAAGAAGGAGATGGGGGGGCGGGGGGAAGGCTGGATGCCTGAGCTGCCTGCAGTGGCCTTGGAAGAAGCCGCAGCAGCGAGAAAAGCTGGGAGCAGCAAACATTTACCTGACACTAGAGCTGGCCCTCTGCTGCCCAGTGAGTAACGAGCATTTTACAACACGCAACACAAGACTTAGCCCTTCGGCTTGCTGGCCACAGCAGTTAGAACCCAGTGGCTGCTTCTGTCCTTTCCGGAGCCCCGGGAATAGAGCAGCAGGCCCGGGATCTGGGAAAGCAGCAGACGGAGCTAGTGACAGCTCACTGAGAGGGTTCGGCGCCTGCCGCTGCTGGGAGCAGAGGGGCTGAGGTCCCTTCCAGGGCACTCCCTTGGGAGAGGCCTGTCACTGCTCTGCCACAAAGGGGACTGGCGGGAAGACAAGGAGCCTAATACCAAACCACTGCCACAGCGGGGCTTGGCAATATGCAGAGCTGTTTCTAACTAGAACTCTGGCTGTTTGAGTCTGGCAGCTTTAAGTCAAAGGGCAAAGGAAAGGCGCTCTCCTGGACTGGGGAGCCTTCAGGTCTTTGAGATTCTCCAAGAGAGGAGGAGTCTGGCTGAGGGATGGCAGAGACCCTGCTGGGTTGGAAGGACCTAAGGCCACATGTTAAACGTATAAATAATGGCTTTCTAGGCAGATGTCTAAGCCCAGTTATGTAGGGGTTAAGCTGCCTGTTTATAGCAAAACAACTTTCTCCTGTGCCAGAATAAATTTTAGGGAAATTAGACAGTGGGCTGCAGAAAACTATATAATAGACTTAGATGATGCCTGCATCTTCATGGACATGACTCCAGAAAGACACGGACAATTTTGCTTTGGGTGGAAAGGTCAAGAATAGATTGTAGTCACCTCCCTAAGATATTTGTACAGCCCTACCATGTGTCCTGTTTAGTAGCATAAGATTTAGGTGTCAGAAGTGGCCTCATTGCCAATGTTACTGCCTTGCAGGCCTGTGTGACCATGCCCATGTCAGGGGTGGCACAAACCTCAACTTTAGGAAGCAAGGGGAGGCCTGTGTGAAACAGAGAGAAGTGGTGAGAACCAGCCCTCTGTTACAGGAATTACAGACCCTGTGAGGTCCTGTGACATGTGAGACGTGTAAAGCAATAAAGCTCCCTTAGTCCTTTCTCAGAGGGCATGTCACCCCTCCCAGAGGCCATATGAAATTTTAAGGACAAGTCAAGTAGGGGGGACATGGACAGCTGTAACTGTCTATTTGAATAGAGACATGTTTTGATTTTTTTCTTGCCATTTGAAGACAGTTATATTACTTTGAAGAATACATAGAAAGGACTGACAAGGAAAATCAGAAGATCTTAAAGCAGGTCAGTATATTTTTCTCCTTATACAATTCTTCTGAAATTTTGCAATGCTTAATAAATCATGGCTATACATTTGTTTGTATAATTTCAATAAGACTGGTTTCCAATAGTGGTTTTAATAACTGGAAACTTTGACTGCAGTATCATGTTTTAAAGAGCCCTGCCTGAACTCTGAAGACTTGAATCCAATAAGAAGGCCATGAAGAAAACTTGCTTGGTAGCCCGGAAATGGCTGGCACTGGAGCGCCAGGCCCATGCCCTACCATCACTGGTGGTTGATCAGAGTAGAAGGGGAACAATAAAGACACCTCTGCATCCCTGTGGAACCCCAAACACACTAGGCCACAACAAGTAGGAGGGCTATTGAGATGGACCTTAAAACCTAGAGTGTGGGTCCAGGTGGAGTTGCTGCAGGTGAGGGATTCACCTAACTCAGCAGATACTACAGGCAGGCCTGATGGCAGCTGGATGGCTTAGTTTTCTGGCTCTACGGGACACACTCAATCATGAAATTCAGGCAAAGATAGTCAATTACCATTCTTGTTGTGTTTATGCAAACAATCAGGTCAAATTGAACCCAATAGGTAAATTGGTCTTGATCTGGCTCTTCTGATGAACATAGAGGTAATTTTGAGGAGAAAAATTCTATTTAAATAGAGGTTATTAAAACTGAAATGTTTTCTTTCCCTTCCACTGTTACAGTTTGTCTCTGCCAGGTCACAAGCCCACCTTCTTCTGTGCCCAGGCCTCATCGTCCCTCTGACAGACAGCAAGGATCTCTTGGCTCTGAGAGACAACACCATCCCTCCTCAGCACGAAGCAGCTACAGAAGAAATCCAATGTCTTTTTTTCTTAAAAGAATTCAGAGCCAGGATCCTTAAATATATTAGGCAGTTAGACAGACATGAGCAGAGCAAGAATGACGGGCCAATTAGTGCTACCAGATGTAACTAAGTCCACCTCTACGTATGTGAGTGAGACAAGGGGCTTAGCCAAAGAGGCATTCACCCAAATCTCAGCCTCTAGAAAAGGCCAGCAGCCTATTGTCCAGCAGACTTGACCCCTTTGTGTTTGTGTGACACACTTGCCTCCAGGCAGTAGCAGCTTCAGCTATACTAATAAAAAAAATCAGATACGTTAACCCTAGGGCAGGAACTAATCTTAACCACCCCACGTGATGCTGAGGAACACACTGGAGTGCTGGATGTCAAACACTCGAGTCACCCAGTTTGCTCTCCGGTGAACAAAAGAAAAATCAGTAACAATTTATACTGATAGCAGGTATGCATTTACAACGGCTCACGTACATGGTGCTATTTACAAGGTAAGAGGACTCCACAGAAGCAAGAGGGAACCGGGCCACAGATGAAGCTGCCCGGGAGGCTGCCCTAAAACCATTGGGGCCTCTACAGATTCTAGTGACTCTTCCAGACCCTGATGTACCCAATCTAGAAAAGCTGAAATCCATAACCAGTCTTTACTCAAGTTCTTACAGAACTTGAAAGCAATCCAGAAGCATGCTGGAGATGCTCTGCCTGTATCGACTTCTGATCCGGTTCATACCTTCCACCCTAGTGACTCTGTTTGAATAAAGAAATTTGCCACCCAAGGACTGACTCCTACCTGGAAAGGACCACCTCCACAGCAATCAAGATTGACAGAATCCCAACATGGCTTCATCACACCAGGCTTAAGACAGCCCAGCAAAAATAGATATTCCAGGACTCTTCAGACTCTCTAGAGATTATAAGCAGGCCCACTATCTTTATTAGGTAGAAAATTAAGATTATAGTCCTCAGGGGTAAATATAACTCCCTCCCTGACAATGACTAAGAGTCAATGATTTGACTCATGTACATAAAACCAGAGGGGAATGAAGCATCCATTTTATATAAAAACTGCTGTTTAAAAATTTAACCCTGCTATTTGGGTTCTGTAGATCAGTGTTTTTCAACCTTTTTGGGGCAAAGGCACACTTGTTTCATGAAAAAAATCACGAGGCACACCACCATTAGAAAATGTTAAAAAATTTAACTCTGTGCCTATATTGACTATATATAAAGTAATTCTCTTGAATAGGAATCAAATAAACACAAAGAAAGTATTTTATAATTACTTTATTATGAAATATTAAGTAAACAAAATAGTGAAAAATTATAAAATTCTTGTCTTGTCTGCACCTACGGCACACCAGGCAACATCTCGCGGCACACTAGTGTGCCGCAGAACAGCGGTTGAAAAATGCTGCTGTAGGTGCTTGCTTGCTTAAATAATAAGGAAAATAAGACTACTCCCACTTCAGAGAGGTCATTAAACCTTCCCTGGACAAAGTTAGCAGTGCTGGTGCCGGGCCAGGCCTTTGGTTGCAGTCTCAAGGCCCCAGCACATAGGGACTCTTTAAGAACTTGCAAAGAGGGCCAAAAACACCCAATATTTGGGAGACAAAGAAGGTAAAAAAAAAACAAACAAACAAAAACCACATATAAATAGGGAGAATTTCTCCATGTTGGGGCCCAGAATTTGAGAGACATTTTCCTCTGGACCTGCTCATAATAAATGTAACCCCATATCTCTAGGTATTGCTTGGTTCTTCTCTGGTTTTCTGTAACACTTCATAGCTACTAATTAGTACCCATAGCAACCACGCACTGAGACTGCTGAGACTGCTAGTTTACTGTCTTTCCATCTGAGCTCACAGTGTCCCTGCTGCATGCGCCTGCTGGCCGAGAGACACACAGACCATGACTAGGAAGACATCACATGGGCATTTGAGCACCTCCCACTGGGAGCCAGATATATTCACTGGCTTGTGTTGTGTGGACAAAAGTAAGAGGCAGTTCCCAGAGTCCACGGGGCCTCCAGAGCTATCTACCACAGGCGGCCAGCAATGAGGATGCTATGGGGCATTGCCATCTGGTGTTCATCTGATGCTTTCAGCACTTTACTGTGCAAGACAGACTGCATGTGGCCCACCTCCTGTTCTCCAAGCCTTGGGTGGCGCTGCTGCCTGTCCCCTATCAGCACCTCAGCAGGTCATCCTGGGAGAGTGGGGGCAGGGGAGGGCAGCTGCCCAGGCACCCAACACTGCAGATGCAGAGCTGAGTAGAATGAGATTCACAGTGGGACTTCTGCCAGCTGGCAGGTTGTCCCCGTGGCTCACCCCACAGTCCCCAGGTGTTTGCATCTGGAAAGGGACTTAGGTGGAGGCTCACATGGCTGCTTGAAAGGGACACACACAGGGTCAGGGGCATGACGCGAGATGTGCAGAGCTGCTTGGCTGTTGGCACTGGCGGTGCTTCTGCTGCTGTCAAGTGCTGAGGGAGCCCAGCTCACAGAATCATAGCAGTAAATTGGCTTATGCCACCTCTTGCTCTCAATGTATCCATAAAAGTCATTAGCGTATAGCTGGCAAGCAATGGTGTGCTGGTTGCCCATGCACAGTGTAGTAATGTGCCATTTACACACCTTACGGGTGTTATGCCCAGATTTCAAGATCCCCAAGGACCACCAGGGAGCAGATTCCAATGCAAAAGCAAAAGAGCCTTTATTCAAGCTCAAGCCCAGTCTCTCCACCTCTGCCGATGAAGCAGCAGGATACAGAGAGCCCCGAGCTCTGAAAGTGTAGTCCTTTTATAGGGTTTAGGGTTGGGTGGTGAGGTGATGCTAGGACCACTGAGTTGGCTGGTTCCGATTGGTGGGGTGAAGGCCAGGGTCCAGTTACACTGGGTTATTTCCCTCTGCATTTCTATTGGCTGATTTAAGGGTGGGTTGGGTAATTGATACATGTTGTGGTTTTTCTCGGTAAGGGGTCATGTCGGAGACATAGTTATACAAGATGGAGGACACAGTACAAAATGGAGTCAGTCCTGCTCTGCCCTTAAAAGAAGGCCTACGTGCTGGGAAGGGGCCATGAGACCGTATCTCAAGGCCTGGTCTGGTGTCAGCACTGATAACTCTATCTGGGGCACAGTCCTCGGCCTCTCTGGAAGCATGCTCAAAAATTCTCACTTTCCAGGAAGATCTGGGGGAGATAATAGATCAACCGAAGGACTTTTATACATGCATATAAGTACAACCAATGGACACAAAACTCTGGGGAGGGAGGGGATGTGTGGGAGGGAGGGAGGGGGGCAAAAAAAATCAATAAAAAATATATTTAAAAAATAATAATAATAAAAAATAAAAATTCTCACTTTCCAAAGATAGGGTGATCCCCACATGGAGTCTCCTGTTCGCCTGCCATGGGCAGGTCCACCATGTCACTGACCACTCCTTGCCTGGACTTCGCCCTCCATGGCTCATTATTTTATACGTGAAAACATGCACCTTCTAACTACACCCACCCATTTCACCACCCCCACCCCTACCCCGAGCAACCACCAATCAGGCTTTGTGTCTCTGAGTCTGTTTTGTTAGTTTTGTTTTTGAGAATCCATATGTAAGTGAGATCACACAGTGTGTGTCTTTGTTTGACTTATTTGACCTGACAGGCCCACCCACATTGTCACAAATACCAAGATTTCATTCTATTTTATTTAAACACAGGGTTCATCTTAAAATCAAGGCATCTCAAAATTGCCGTCATTCAGGGAATAGACAAGTAATCATGTGAAAACCTTCCAGTAAGGTAGAGAGAACCTGGGCACCACCTGTAATAGATTGGGTGGCACACAGGTCAGGCCTCAGGGGTGACGTGGCAGGAAAGGGACGTGTGCAGGACTCCTGCCTTTTGCAGAGACTATCCCCAGGGCAATGAGGCAGATACAGAGACCGGGCCCAGCACTGCAGCTGCACTGTGGGCTCTGCAGGCCAATGCCTGGGCTCCGGAACCAGCAGCTCCTCTTTGTACCTCAGCTCCCTCTTTTTAAAATGGAGAGCCCGGCCTCCTGGCTCAATGGCTGAGAGTCAACCCATGCACCAAAAGGCCACGGTTTGATTCCTGGTCTGGGCACATGCCCAGGTTGTGGCCTCCATCCCCAGTAGGAGGCATGCAGAAGGCAGCTGATCAATGTTTCTCTCTTATCGATGTTTCTCCCTCTCCCTTCCTCTCTCTCTTTCAAAGCAATTAAAAACATTTTAAATGAAGATGCTAAAAAACAATCTCTCCTCATCGATGTGCTCACCAGGAGCTCAGCATGGCGCCCACCGCAGGTCAGTGTTGTAAATAGAAGCTCTTGTTTCCTGATGCCCTTGTGTGAGCTGGGCCTGCGCCTGTGGGTCTGGGCGGTGACCTGCTGTGTAGGTGGTGAGAATCACTGAGTCTAAAACAAGAATGAGGTGGAGGGACTTGCTGAGTCCCCGGCAGTGTTCAGAGCTGAGTGTTGCCCAATGAGTGATTTGAGTCTGGGAAAGGACTTCTTTCATCAACTCGCAGTTAGATTAGAGTTCTGAGCCAACATTGAAATGTAAATTTTTCTTGTTAATTAAAAGCCTACAATTTTTCCCAAAACCAATCACTTTAATTTCTATAACATACCAGTGTTGCACTTTGCTTCATGAATCCTAGTTTTAGGTCAGAACAGATCAATGTTGCTAAGGCAACTGGTGATTTACTGAGTGTTTGTCAAGTCCTTGCAAAATTCTAAAACCAAATA
Organism: Pipistrellus kuhlii; assembly: GCF_014108245.1. Classification (NCBI taxonomy): domain Eukaryota; kingdom Metazoa; phylum Chordata; class Mammalia; order Chiroptera; family Vespertilionidae; genus Pipistrellus; species Pipistrellus kuhlii. The sequence goes on along the minus strand of NW_023425449.1, from coordinate 45,902,902 downwards.
GCTCTGCACAGAGCAGGCATTAGCTGCTCCCTCGGAAGCAGAGGATGAACATGCCAGTGCTTTAGCGTGAATTCCAATGTCCCATTTATTCACAAAACACACACCTTGTCTGGTTCCTGTCCTACAGCTTCTTACTCTCACAGGTCTTAGTCTGAGGCCCTGGGCAGGGAGGTTATTGGGGGGTGAGGCCCAGAGCCAGGAGGATGGACAGCTGGGGGTGGGGGGGTGGAGAGACAGAGCAATAGTGCCCCTGTGGACACTCTGCTTTTCCTGCAAGGCATTTTAAGGAGCCCAGTATGGCCCCAACCCTAGCCAAGCAGACTTGTGCAGGTGGAGCCGACTCGGGATCCCTGGTGGCAGCCATCAGGGATTGGGTCAGAGGAAGCCAAAACCTCCCTTCCATGGGCAACTCTGAGTTCTTCATGGTGGAAACCCAATTCCTTCCATCAAGATTGGCTTGGTTTTGTGTTAAGAACCCAGGTTTCCTTTTTATGTAAGAACCAATGCTCAGGAGACTTGGAAATGACCGTGGTCAGGGAAGGCGCACAGGGAGAGCCAGGAACTGGTCCCTTCAGTTCAGTGTCCCTCTCTGACCAGCCCATCTCTGGTTTCCTGTGGCTGTGGTTCACTGTATGAAGGCTGGGAGTGGTGACAGGTCTCCAGCACAGCTGTAGGTGCAGGTGGGAGACCCCGGCCTCCCTCTCAGGAGCCTGGTTCTGGCCTCCAAGCCCGTCCAGTTCCAGTTACCATGCTGTGTGGGCAGTGCACTTGTGGAAATGGAAATGGGGTTGCTCTGGGCTTTCTTCTGACCCCGCAGATCCTCGTGAGAAGCAGCCCCACCTCACAGGCATCTTTCCCCCCAGCACAGCCTCTAAGCAGGTGCAGGTGGTCCCTCTCACTCGCACCTCCCTCTGGGCTCCTGCAGACTGCGGCCTCCCCACCCCAGGGTCTGGATTGCCGGATTGCAGGGACCAGAATCACCGCTCTAAATGGGCATCCTTGTCCTTCTGTCCAGGAAAGTTGGACCCATTAAATTAAATTTTTTTTAAAGAGAGAATTAAACAATAATCATGATTGGCGCTGTCTTTTAAAGATAAGCAAGATGATTAGGTCTGAGAGACTCTGGCTGTGTCCATTGAATCTCACTAGACCAATGATGTTCAACCTCTTTCATCTCACCGCACATAAACTGATTACTAAAATTCTGTAGCATACAAAAAAAATATATAGTTTTTGCTGATTTGACAAAAAATATAGGTTTAATTTTGATCCATTCACACTGGATGGCTATTGTGTTGGCTGTTGTCATTTTTTAAAACCTGACAGCCTGAGGAAAAAGAGGTTGTGGCCCGCACTGGCCAGGTACTGCACGTTCTAAAACGTCCTGTGGTGAAGGTTGACACCAGTCTTGCTTTCCATGGGGTCCTTTGGAAAGTGTTCATTTCACTCTTGTGGGGGTTGAATCTTTTCTGTTGGTTAAATCTTCTAAGAAATTTGCTTTCTGATACGTTTACTTATTTTTTTTCTTTAAGAAATTGCCTTGTTCTTGAAATTGCTTTCTTGCATGAGAGTTCAGAGAGGTCTGAAACAAGTCAAAAAGCTCAACAAATTGAAAATGGAAAAAATCAGTTGTAATTGTTTTCTTCACCCTTAAAGACCCAGAGAGCTACCAATTTGAACATAACTGGAGGCTGTTATGTGAGCACCTGGATGGAGAATGAGTTTAGCCCAAATTCTTCCAGTTCTCTGACAGGTGAGTTTTCAAAGCCCCTACAAAGCAAAGTGGGTATTTTCAACATGAGTCTCAGTTGTATCCTAGTAGATGACAAAACAAATACTTATTGAATGAATGGGCCAATCATTAATAAGGGATTGAAGAAAAACCGGGATAATGGAAAAGTTATTATCCTATATAATAAAGAGGTAATATGCAAATTGACCGTCACTCCAATACAATATGGCTGCCCCAATGTGGTCAAGGATGGCTGCCCCCATGTGGACACAAGATGGCCACCACAAGATGACTGGCAGGGGAGGGCAGTTGGGAGGGCCTAGGCCTGCAAGAGAGGGTTTTTGTGTGTGGGGAGGGGGGAGAGAAAGGTGTCCAGGCCAGCAGGGGAAAGCAGATTGGAAGGGTGTAGTCTGGGATAAGAGACACATATCCCCATGCTGGATTTCTTGCACCAGGCCTCTAATATTTTATATTTCATTTCCATTAATTTTTGCTGCAAAGTTGTGTGAATCACCTACTGTCAGTGAGACACTGCATTGCTGCGGCTTGACTGACAGGTGGTGAAAATGTAGGGTATTAGCGACTCCACCCTGGTATTCCAATAGTTTGTCCACCTACAGAAACCTGTGCTGTTTTATTTTATTTTATTATTTCTTACCTGAGGTCATGCTTAGAAAGAGGAAGGAATAGAGAAACATTGATGTGAGAAGGAAATCAACCAGTTGTCTTTCACACAGGCCCCAACCGGGGATCAAACCCTCAACATTTCCATGCACAGGATGATGCTTTGTCCTGGAGAGAAGTGTTCTTGACTACATGAGCCATGTAAGCTCCACTCTATTAGCTCACAAGTATTAGTCTTTGATGTGAGAGAGCTCTGCTGTGGGTTATTGTTATAGAACTAGTGTCCCAGTGCACAAATTTGTGCACACTGAAAGGAAATTAATTAGAAGAAATATTTTAATATTGCTACTCACCCTTTCTCTATAATAGAAGTGTCAACCAAATTCACGATCAACAATGAAACAAATGCATGCAATTGGTGCCAGCAAGAGCTTTATATAGAGAGATAAACTTACTTAATTAGACCTGCTTTCTGGTTTAGCTAAACTTTTCCAGCCCAGTGAAGCACCCCAACTTCTCTTTCAGGTTATTTTCAGCAACACAGCAGTAAATATCAACATGAAGCAGATATTTGTAGAGCACACAGGGACAACAAAGGGTGAAATGTTTAAATGCAGCAGTGTTTGACTATATTCTGCCCAATGAGAAAACCTGAAGTCATTTTTTTTCTTTTTTAAATATATTTTATTGATTTTGTACAGAGAGGAAGGAAGAGAGATAGAGAGTTAGAAACATCAATGAGAGAGAGTCATTGATCAGCTGCCTCTTGCACACCCCCTAATAGGTATATGCCCGCAACCAAGGTATTAATACATGCCCTTGACCGGAATCAAACCCGGGACCCTTCAGTTCCCAAGCCGACGCTCTATCCATTGAGCCATACTGGTTTTGGCCTGAAGTCATTTCAAGGCCCACCATTCCTTACTTCTTTTCAGTCAGGTCAAGTTTATAAGCTTTCTAAATCTCTGTTTTTCAGCTAATGAAAAGAAAATAGGATTCCACTAAGTATCATGTATACCTACTCCAAGACTTCTGTGAGGATCAAATGAGAAAGAAGCACGGGAAAATGCTTCACAGACATTTAAGTGTAAATTGTTTCCACATGGCTATAAAGCAAGTCATGTTCCTGGGCTGAAGAAACTCCAAGGAGAGAGGAGAAAATGGTGGCAGAATAGAGAGACATGTTCTGAGCCCAGAGCAGGTAGAAGGAGCAGCTGAGGGTCGCACTGGGAGTGTTTGTTGGCAAGCTAAGGGACAGCTAAACTCTAGGAGAAGGTGGGGGACTGCAAGATGGGGTTACCTGACTGGGAAGTCCCCACTGTAGCTGGGTCCTCAGGGAAGTCTGTGCCTAGAAAAATCCTCAGCTGTAGGGGCTGGAATGATCCGTGAATGTGGAAGGGGGTCCTCAAAGCTGCTAACAGAAGGGATCTTTAAAAAGCAACCCATTTCGATCTGACACGGAGGGAGAGCATAAGAACTTGAAAGATGTGCAGACTGCTTAAACTTGCACGCAGACCCATAGTTTGCATACTTGGGCTTTTTCCTCTTCATTTCCTTGCTTCTAATTTCTAAGCAAGGACCACAAGTTTGGCATACCCTGGGAGTCTGCAGGGGGAAGTTGTTTTTCCGGAAACTGAGTATCAGAGCGGGGAGAGACCATTGGAGAACCAGCTCTGAAGCAACCCACCTCTGCAAACCAGCATTGAGTACCACAGAGAAAGAAGGCTAGAGCAGCCAAAGAGACTGGGAAGTCAATCCAGAAACACTGCCACTTAGGGGCTGAATCACAGACTTACTTTTTTTATTATTAATAAAAAATAAAGGAATACAAGAAATTAAGACACCACCTACTTAAAAATCAGGATTGGTTTACAACACTGAGGAGCAGTGGAATGCAGGGAACTGCAATACTGTCCAGACTGAGAAACAGGTGTGCCAAAAAGAACAATAGAGGAAGTGAATGACCTTCACTACTGCCGCATTATTTTTATTTTTATTGTTTTATTTTCATTTTTTGCATCTTTTACTTAAGAAATGAATTTTTTTTTCTTTTTTCCTCACCTAATTTTACCTTTTTAATTATTACATTTTTATTTTCAATCCACATTATTACTGCTGATATTTTACATTTTTTTCTTTTCTTTTTTAAATGTTATTTTATTTTCTCTTTATTGTATTATACTTCTGGATTAGTGTTCTACATTCTATTTTCATCTTTCCTTTAGTATTGTTTTACCCTATCTCAACCTGACCTTTATGTCATCACTCTCTTCCTAACTTTTCCACTTTTGATGTCCTGTTTATCTTAACCCTTTCCTGCTTTAGATTTTCCCTATTCTTTCTGTTTACCCCCTGCTAAAATTTCACCCTACTTATATATCTAATTTTCAATCCCCTGCTCCAAGTGCATACACACCTCTCCCTTCACTATCTTAACTATCCAAAAAATTGTTTCTCTCTCTGTCCTTTTGTTGTCGTTTGCTTGAATGTTGATTATATAAAATTTTTATGTTTTTTTTTAATATATATTTTATTGATTTTGTACAGAGAGGAAGGGAGAGAGATAGAGAGTTAGAAACATCGATGAGAGAGTCATTGATCAGCTGCCTCTTGCACACCCCCTACTGGGGATATGCCTGCAACCAAGGTACATGCCCTTGACTGGAATCGAACCCGGGACCCTTCAGTCCCCAAGCTCTATCCATTGAGCCAAACCGGTCTCGGCAGAATTTTATTTATTTATTTTTTTTTTTTTTTGTGAGATTGTTTTGCTTATTCTTTTTTTGTTCGTTTGTTTGGTATTTTTTACTTGCTTTGTTTTTATTTGTTTTTTACTTCTGTTTTCCCTTGCCTCACTTGATGTTAGTTTGTGTTGTGGTTTGTATTAATCTCCAGGTACTTGTGGCATTTGCTGGGATTAGTAGTTGCTCTATTGGAATATTTTTCCCATATATATAGTTTGTTCCCCTTTTCTCTCTTAGTCTCATTCTTGTCTCTCTTATTTTTTTCCCCATTTCCCCATTTCATTTTGACAGTCTTTTTTCTTTTCTTTTCTTTTCTTTTCTTTTCTTTCTTCCTATTTACTCTTCTTCTTTCTCTTCCATCCCTAATTTGCCTTTCTCTGGTAGTCAACTTTATTGGAGGTTATTAATATCGTGAATACATTTTTTTTAGTGCCTTGTGTGTTGTATCTTGTTGTGTTGTATTTTGTGCCTTTAAATCAATGCAGAAGTGAGAGAGAACTACATAACCAGACATCCTGAGAAGAGAGACCATGGGGAGACAAAGAAACAGCCTGCATATTAAAGAAAAGCAGGCATCAACAGAAAAGGAAGTAAATAAATTAGAAGCAAGCAACATATCAGAGGAAGAAATCAGAGAAATGGTCATAAGGTGGCTAAAAATAATGGAAGACAAATTCAACAATATGAGTAAGAACCAAGAGGAAATGAAGAACAAAGAAAAAAATGAAAAAATGACATCACTACTGTAAAGAACTCAATAGAAAGCATCAAGAGTAGACTAGAAGCAGTGGAGTGCATCAGTAAGCTAGAAGACAAGACGGAAAAAAACACCCAAATAGAGCAGCTTCTAGAAAAAAAAAATTTAAGCAGGAGGAGAGCCTAAAGGAACTTTGGGACAATGTAAAACAAAACAATATTTGAATATTAGAGATTCCAGAAGGAAAGGAAATTGAACAAAGAATATAAAACCTGTTTGAAGAAATGACAGAAAACTTTCCTTATATAGGAAATAAAAACCCCACACAAATCCAAGAATCTCACAGATGCAAAATGATCCCCAAAAGATTGATGCCAAGGCACATTATAATTAAACTAGAGGCCCAGTGCATGAAATTCGTGCATGGATGTGTGTGTCCCTCAGCCCAGCCTGCACCCTCTTCAATCTGGGACCCCTTGAGGGATGTCCAACTGCCCATTTAGGACTGATGCTTGTAAGATCAGGCTTAAACGGGCAGTCGGACATCCCTCTCACAATTCAGGACTGCTGGCTCCCAACCGCTCACCTGCTTGCCTTCCTGATTGCCCCTAATCACTTCTGCCTGTCACCCTGATCACCCCCTAACCACTCCCCTGCTTTCTTGATTGCCCCTAATTTCCCTCCCCTGAAGGCCTGGTCACCCCTAACTGCCCTTCCCTGCAGGCCTGGTCATCCACAATTTCCCTCCTCTGCTGGCCTGGTCATCCCTAATTGCCTTCCCCTGCAGGCTTGATTACCTCCAACTGCCCTACCTTGGAGGCCTGATCCCTCCCAAATGACCTCCCCTGCTTCCCATTTTGTGGTGGCCATCTTGTGTCCACATGGGGGAAGCCATCTTTGACCACATGGGAGTTGCCATCTTGTGTGTTGGAGTGATGGTCAATTTGCATATTACTCTTTTCTTTTATTAGATAGGATTGGCAAACACCAACGACAAAGTAAGAATCTTAAAAGCCAGAGAGGACAGAAAGTTACATACAAAGAAACCCCCATCAGACTAGCAACTGATCTCAACAGAAATTCATCAGGCCAGAAGGGAATGGAATGAAATATACAAAGTCATGCAAAGGAAGGGTCTGAATCCAAGAATACTGTACCCAGCAAGGCTATCAATCAGACTTGAAGGTGAAATCATGAGCTTCACAGACAAAAAAAGACGAAGTGAATTTATCACCATCAAACCAGCAATGCAAGAAATGCTAAAGGGTCTGCTAAATAAATAAATAAATAAATAAATAAATAAATAAATAAATAAATGGAAAGAAAAAAAGAAAAGAAAGAAAGAAAGAGAAGAAAGAAAGAAAGAAAGAAAGAGAAGAAAGAAAGAAAGAAAGAAAGAAAGAAAGAAAGAAAGAAAGAAAGAAGGAAGGAAGAAAGAAGGAGGAAGGAAGAAAGGAAGGAAGAAAAGAACGAAAGAGAAAGGAAGGAAGAAGAAAAAAAAGAAAAGAAAGAAAAGAAAGAGAAAAAGAAAGAAGAAGAAAGAAAGAATAAAGAAAGAAAGAAAAGAAGGAGAAAAGAAAAGAAAGAAAAGAAAGAAATTGGAAGCAAAGAAGGAACATAGGGGTACAGAATAAAAATGGTGACAAATAGCCAAAACTGGTTTGGCTCAATGGATGATAGAGCATCAGCCTGTGGACTGAAAGGTCCCAGTTCAATTCCGGTCAAGGGCATGGTTGCAGGCACATCCCCAGTAAGGGGTGCGCAAGAGGCAGCTGATCGATGATTCTCTTTCATCGATGTTTCTAACTCCTCTCTCTTCCTTTCTGTAAAAAAATCAATAATATATATATATATATTTTAAATGGCGACAAATAAATACCTATCTATAATAACTTTAAATGTAAATGGATTAAATGCCCCAATCAAAAGACATAGGGAAATGGATTGGATAAGAAAACCAGACCCATATATCTGCTATCTACAAGAAACCCACCTCAGAAAAAAAGATGCACACAGACTATGGTGAAAGGATGGAAAAAAGTTTTCTAGGAGAATGGAAATGAAAAAACAAACAAACAACAACAAAAAACCAAACAACAACAACAACAAAAACTGGGGTAGCAATATGTATATCTGACAAATTAGATCTCAAAGTGAAGGACATAACAAGAGATAAGGAAGGCCACTTCATAATACTAAAGGGAGCAATCCAACAAGAAGAAATAACTCTGGTAAACATATATGCACCCCATACAGTTGCACCCAAATACATTAAAAAAAAAACTGAAGGGAGAAATTAACAGCAATACAATCATAGTAGGAGACTTTAATACCCAACTATGATCATTGGACAAATCCTTTAAACAATAAATCAGCAAAGAAACATCAATCCTAAATGATTCACTGGACCAGATGGAATTAATTGACATCTTCAGAACATTTCACCCAAAGCTACAGAATATACATTCTTCTCAAGTGCACATAGGTTATTTTCAAAGATAGAATGCATGTTAGGACGTAGGCAAAGTCTCTTCAAATTCAAGAAGATAGAAATCATATCAAGCATCTTCTCAGATCACAATGGCATAAAACTGGAAATCAACTACAATAAAAAACAACTCAAAGGAATAAAACACATGGAGACTAAACAGCATTCTATTAAACAATGACCTGCTGACCAGAGAGATCAAAGAAGAAATAAAAAACATCACAGCAACAAATGACAATGAAAACACAAGAATCCAAAATCTATGGGACACAGTAAAAGCAATCTTGAGAGGGAAATTCATAGCTCTACAAGCCTACTGGGAAAAAAAGAAAAAGAAAGAAAGAAAGAAAGAAAGAGAGAGAGAGAGAGAGAGAGAGAGAGGAGAGAGGAGAGAGAGAGAGAGAGAAAGAAAGAAAGAAAGAAAGAAAGAAAGAAAGAAAGAAAAGAAAGAAAGAAAGAAAGAAAGAAAAGAAACAATGGGAGTAAATTACATAACCCTACAATTCAAAGAGTTAGAAAAAGAGCATCAAGGAAAGCCCAGTGTAAGCAGAAGGAAGAAAATAATAAAAATCAGAGTGGAGATAAACAACATAGAGACCAAAGAAACAATACAAAAGATCAATAAAACCAAGAGCTAGTTCTTGAAAGGATAAACAAGATTGATGAACCTCTAGCCAAGCTCACCAAGAAGCAAAGAGAGAGGACCCAAATAAACAAAATCAGAAATGAAAAAGGTGAAATAACAACAGACCCTGCTGAAATACAAAATATTGTTACAAAATACTATGCACAATTCTATTCCAACTGGACAACCTGGAGGAAATGGACATGTAACTAGAAAAAATATAATCTTCCAAAATCAATCAGGAATAATCTAAACAGCTCAAGAGGCCATTAACTATGGAAGAAATAGAAGCAGTAATCAAAAAGCTTCCAGCAAACGAAAGCCTGGGTCAGACAGCTTCACAGGAGAGTTTTATCAAACATTCAAGGAAGAACTAAAACCTATACTCCTCAGACTATTCCAAAAAATTCAAGAGGAAGAAACACTTCCAAAATCCTTCTATGAAGCCAGGTAAAGACAACACAATGAAACAGAATTATAAGCTCTCATGAACATAGATGCCAAAATCCTCAACAAAATTCTAGCAAGTAGGCTCCAGCAACACATCAGAAAGATCATACACCATGACCAAGTAGGATTTATCTTGGGAATGCAAGGATGGTACAATATTCGCAAATCAATAAATGTGATACATCATATACACAAATTGAGAGATAAAAATCACATAGTCATATCAATTGATGCAGAAAAAGCATTTGACAAAATCCAACACCCTTTCCTGATAAAAACTCTCAAAAGGTGGGAATAGAAGTATTATACCTCAACACAATAAAAGCTATATATGATAAACCCACAGCCAACATCATAGTCAATCAGCAAAAACTAAAACCGTTTCCCCTAAGAACAGAAACAAGACATGGATGCCCACTCTCATCACTCCTGTTTGACATAGTACTGGAAGTATTAGCCATTGCAATTAGACAACAAGAAGAAATAAAAGGCATCCAAATTGGAAAAGAAGTAAAGCTGTCCTTATTTGCACATGACAAGATAGTGTACATAAAAACCCAAAAGACTCCATAAAAAAACTATTAGACTTAATAAATGAATTTGGCAATGCAGCAGGATACAAAATTAACACCAAGAAATCTATGGCATTTCTATACACCAATAGTGAACTTACAGAAAGAGAGACTAAAAAAAGCAATCCCATTTACCATCACATCAAAAAAATTAAGATACCTAGGAATAAACTTAACTAAGGAGGTAAATGACCTATACGCAGAAAACTATAGGACACTGAAAAAAGAGATAGAGGAAGATGTAAACAGATGGAAGAACATACCATGTTCATGGATTGGTAGAATAAACATCATTAAAATGTCCATACAGCCCAAAGCAATCTATAGATTCAATGCACTCCCCATTAAAATACCAATGGCATATTTCACAAACCTAGAAAAACTCTCCAAAAATTCATCTGGAATAAAAAAAGACCCCAAGTAGCCACAGCAATCCTGAGAAAGAAGAATAAAGTAGGAGGGATCTCAATACCAGATTTCAAGCTGTATTACAAAGCCACTGTTCTTAAAACAGCATGGTACTGGGACAAGAACAGACATATAGATCAATGGAATAGAATAGAGAATCCAGATATCGACCCAAACCACTATGTTCAATCAATAATATTTGACAAAGGAGATATGAACATACAATGGAGTCAAGACAGTCTCTTCAAAAAATGGTGTTGGGAAAATTGAACAGATACATGCAAAAAAATGAAACTAGATCACCAACTTTCACCATACACAAAAATAAACTCAAAATGGATGCAGGACTTAAACATCAGATGGGAAACCATAAAAATACTAGAGGAATTCACAGGCAGCAAAATCTCAGACATATACCGAAAGAACTTCTTTACTGATACTGGCCCTAGGGCAATAGAAGCTAAAGAGAAAATAAACAAATGGGACTACATCAAAATAAAAAGCTTTTTTACAGCAAAAGAAATCATCAACAAAACAACAAGAAAGTCCACAATATGAGATAACATATTTGCAAATTATATCACTGATAAAGGTTTAATCTCCAACATCTACAGGCAGCTTATACAACTTAATAAAAGGAAGATAAATGATCCAATAAAGAAATGGGCAACAGACTTAAAAGAATCTTTTCAAAAGAACACAGAAGGAAGGCCAAGAGACACATGAAAACATGCTCAAAGTCACTATTTATTCGAAAGATGCAAATCAAAATGACAATGTGGTACCATCTCACACCTGTCAGAATGGCTATCATCAACAAATCAACAAACGACAGGTGCTGTCAAGGATGCAGAGAAAAAGGAACCCTCGTGCACTGCTGGTGGGAATGCAGACTGGTGCAACCACTGTGGAGAACAGTATGGAGTTTCCTCAAAAAACTAAAAATGCACTCCCATTTGACCCAGTAATCCCACTCTTAGGAATATATCCCAAGAAACTAGAAACACCAACCAGAAAGGATATATGCACCCCTATGTTCACAGCAGCACAATTCACCATAGCTAAGATTTGGAAACAGCCTAGGTGCCCATCAGCAGATGATTGGATCAGAAATCTATGGTACATCTACACAATGGAATACTATGCTGCCATAAAAAAGAAGGAATTCTTACCATTTGCATGGATGGAATTGGAGAATATTATGCTGAGTGAAATAAGCCAGTCAATGAAAGAAAAACACCACATGATCTCATTCATTTATGGTTAATAAAGAACATTATAAACTGATGAACAAAAAGATAGATACAGAGACAGTAAAGCATCAAACAGGCTATCAAATTACAGTGGGAAGAGAGGTGAGGGAGATAAGAGATCAACCAAAGGTCTTGTATGCATGCATATAAGCATAACCAATGGATGCAAAACTCTGGGGGGGGGGGTGTGAGGGCATATATGGAAGTGGGGTGAGGGGGCAATGGTAAGATATGTACACATATAATACCTTAATTTAAAAATGAAAAAATAAAAAAAAGAAACTCCAAGGAGGCTTGTTGCTAGAAAGCAGAAGTGGGGCATTGCTACATGACGTCATTACTCAGATGGTCAGACACTTAACCTTTTCTGTACATGAATTGCTTGTGTTGTCTCTGCATCACCCAACACCTGTCCAGCCACAGACAACTAGAGACAGAGGGCTGGAAAGTGCCATTGGATGGTCCTTTCCTGCCTCTCCATCAAACGATGGAGCCTGGTTGTGATGGAAGGTGTCCGACAAACTTCCCCAAGGAAGACAACGTCCTCCAGGTCCTGTGACTCCGGGATCATGCATCCCCCTTAAACAACGAGCCAGGCTCACCATGCCAGGAGTCACTTCCAAACACCGGAGAGCCAGCAAGGCAGCGGCGCTAATCTCTTCCGATCAGTCACAGGAAAGGAATATTCTTTCCTTGGATCCTTTTCTCTTTTTGGCCAATTACTGAGCAGAGGCCTGACAGGTGTGGGTTTGAATAGAGTGGGGTGGGGTGGGGCATGGAGGCCACAGGCTTCAGGATCAAGGCAGTGTGGAGAGCAGCAGACCAGGAGACACAGTGACCATGACATTTGATCATGACCTTGGTGGAAGGGGGTCAGTATTGTGCTTACTGGCCAGGGTGGGGCAGGCTTCTGTTCTTGCTCAGTCCTTGGACAGAAGTTGAGTGGAAGGACTTTTCAATCACCCAATGGTGTGGGTGCAGTCTCACAGGGAAGGTCAGAGTGCGGCTGCGCTGGCCTGCCTCTCAGCCCTCCCTTCCCCATCAACAGGGCTGGTGACCCAGAGCAAAAGACTTGGCAAAGCCCTTCCTCCATCACCCCTGCCCCCATGGCAACATGATGTGCAGGGGAGAAGTGGAAAAGAGTGGAGGCAGCAGTGGGAGAGCAGTGGGGGCAGCACTGGGAGAGCAGTGGGGGCAGCAGTGGGAAAGCAGTGGGGGCAGCAGTGGGGGCAGCAGTGGGAAAGCAGTGGGGGCAGCAGTGGGGGCAGCAGTGGGAAAGCAGTGGGGGCAGCAGTGGAAGCAACAGTGAGAAAGCAGTGGGGGCAGCAGTGGAAGCAGCAGTGGGAGAGCAGTGGGGGCAGCAGTGGGAGAGCAGTGGGGGCAGCAGTGGGAGAGCAGTGGGGGCAGCAGTGGGGGCAGCAGTGGAGAGCAGTGGGTGGCAGCAGTGGGGCAGCAGTGGGAGACAGTGGGGGCAGCATTGGGGGCAAGCAGTGGGGGCAGCAGTGGGGGCACAGTGGAGAGCAGTGGGGGGGGCAAGCAGGGGAGAGCAGTGGGGGGCGCAGTGGGGCAAGCAGTGGAGAGCATGGGGGCAGGCAGTGGGGATAGCAGTGGGGGCAGCCAGTGGGGCAGCAGTGGGGGCAGCAGGGAGACAGCGTGGAGAGCAGTGGGGGGCAGCAAGTGGGGCCGCGTGGGGGCATCGTGGAGAGCAGTGGGGCAGCAGTGGGAGAGCAGTGGGGGCAGCTGGAGAGCAGTGGGGCAGCAGTGGGGGCGAGCGTTGGAGAGCAGTGGGGGAAGCAGTGGGGGCAGCAGTGGGAGAGCAGTGTGGGCAGCAGTGGTGCAGCAGTGGGAGAGGCAGTGGGGTGGGGGCAGCAAAGTGGGGAGCAGCAGTGGGGGGCAAGCAGTGGGGGCAGCAGTGGGGAGCAGCAAGTGAGGGCAGCATGGGAGGAGCAGTGGGGAGCAGCAGTGGGGGGCAAGCAAGTGGGAGAGCAGTGGGGGCAGCATGGGGGCAAGCAGTGGGAGAGCAGTGGTGGAGCAGCAGTGGGGGCAGCATGGTGGCAGCAGTGGGGAGCAGTGGGAGAGCAGTGGGGGCAGCAGTGGGGGCAGCAGTGGGAGAGCAGTGGGGGCAGCAGTGGGGGCAGCAGTGGGGGCAGCAGTGGGAGAGCAGTGGGAGAGCAGTGGGGGCAGCAGTGGGGGCAGCAGTGGGAGAGCAGTGGGAGAGCAGTGGGGGAAGCAGTGGGGGCAGCAGTGGGAGAGCAGTGGGGGCAGCAGTGGGGGAGCAGTGGGAGAGCAGTGGGGGCAGCAGTGGGAAAGCAGTGGGGGCAGCAGTGGGAGAGCAGTGGGAGAGCAGTGGGAGAGCAGTGGGGGCAGCAGTGGGGGCAGCAGTGGGAGAGCAGTGGGGGCAGCAGTGGGAGAGCAGTGGGGGCAGCAGTGGGGGCAGCAGTGGGAGAGCAGTGGGGGCAGCAGTGGGAGAGCAGTGGGGGCAGCAGTGGGGGCAGCAGTGGGAGAGCAGTGGGGGCAGCAGTGGGAGAGCAGTGGGGGCAGCAGTGAGAGAGCAGTGGGGGCAGCAGTGGGGGCAGCAGTGGGGGCAGCAGTGGGAGAGCAGTGGGGGCAGCAGTGAGAGAGCAGTGGGGGCAGCAGTGGGGGCAGCAGTGGGAGAGCAGTGGGGGCAGCAGTGGGAGAGCAGTGGGGGCAGCAGTGGGAAAGCAGTGGGGGCAGCAGTGGGGGCAGCAGTGGGAGAGCAGTGGGGGCAGCAGTGGGGGCAGCAGTGGGAGAGCAGTGGGGGCAGCAGTGGGAAAGCAGTGGGGGCAGTGTTTGCAGTGTGGACAGCTGGGATGACTGAGCCTTGCCCAAATCCCAGAAGAGGTGCTGTGTGTTCCGAGGAGCCCAGCACCCTGCAGGGTCACAGAGACCCACAGGGCTGGAGGCTGATGGGTGGAATGAACAGGAGATTAGATGAGAGATTAGGGATTTGATCTCCAAACCTCTCACCCTTCCTGCACCTGAACCTGCTGGGGCAAAGAACAGACCCCTCTGCACAGCACCTTTCCCAGGAAACCGCCCGACCTGATCACCCTCCCTCCCCACCTACCCCTTATCCTGCCTCAGCTGTTCCTTTGGCTTCAGGACTCTCCTCTCCTCTCCTCTCCCTCTCCTCTCCTCTCCCTCTCCTCTCCTCTCCTCTCCTCTCCCTCTCCTCTCCCTCCCTCTCCCTCTCCCTCTCTCTCTCTCCCTCTCCTCCCTCCCTCTCTCCTCTCTCTCTCTCATTCTTTTCCTCTTTAGGGATCACTCTCCTCCATGTCCCATGGGAGGCCATGAGGACTGGCATGGACCTCTGTGTGGACCACCCGAGAAGGTGGGGAGCCCATTGGATAGGACAGAGGCATGGGACCTGGGGTGTAGGTGTGGCCGTGGCCCCACAGCACACGACCCCCCAACAGGAGAGCAGCATGTGGATCTCGGGGCAGCAAGTGCAGGCTCCCGCACCCTGGGGAGCAGCCAGCTCCCTCCAGACGGCACAGCTGCTGAGCCATGGGATGCAAAGCAGCCATCACCCAGTCACCCAGCACCCAGTCACCCAGTCACCCGTCAGCCAGTCACCCAGTCACCCATCACCCAGTCACCAGTCACCCAGCCACCCAGTCACCCAGCCACCCAGCCACCCAGTCACCTGTCACCCAGCACCTAGTCACCCAGCACCCAGCACCCAGCCACCCAGTCACCCAGCCACCCAGCCACCTAGTCACCTGTCACCTGTCACCCAGTCACCCAGCACCCAGCCACCCAGCCACCCAGTCACTCAGTCACCCAGCACCCAGTCACCCATCACCCAGTCACCCATCACCCATCACCCAGTCACCCAGTCACCCAGCACCCAGTCACCTGTCACCCAGTCACCCAGTCACCCAGCACCCAGCCACCCAGCCACCCAGTCACTCAGTCACCCAGCACCCAGTCACCCATCACCCAGTCACCCAGTCATCCATCACCCAGTCACCCATCACCCAGTCACCCAGTCACCCAGCCATCCAGTCACCCAGCCACCCAGCCACCCAGTCACCCAGTCACCCAGCACCCAGCCACCCAGCCACCCAGTCACCCAGCACCCAGTCACCCAGCACCCAGTCACCCAGTCACCCATCACCCAGTCACCTGTCACCCAGCACCCAGCCACCCAGCCACCCAGCCACCCAGTCACCCATCACCCAGTCACCCAGTCACCCAGCACCCAGTCACCCGTCACCCAGCACCCAGTCACCCAGCACTCAGTCACCCAGTCACCCAGCACCCAGTCACCCAGCACCCAGTCATCCAGTCACCCAGTCACCCAGTCACCCAGTCACCCAGTCACCGTCACTCAGTCACCCAGTCACCCAGTCATCCAGTCACCCGTCACCCAGCACCCAGTCACCCAGCACCCAGTCATCCAGTCACCCAGTCATCCAGTCACCCATCACCCAGCACCCAGTCACCCAGCACCCAGTCATCCAGTCACCCACTCACCCAGTCACTGTCACCCAGCACCCAGTCACCCAGCACCCAGTCATCCAGTCACCCGTCACCCAGCACCCAGTCACCCAGCACCCAGTCACCCAACGCCCAGTCACCCAGCACCAGGAGGAAGTGAGACACCAGGGGTCAGGTGGGTGTACCCAGTGGGTTCTCCCTCTCGGTCCAGCAGGAGTGAACCTGCCGCGGCGGCCGCACTCACTGAGGTGGCACCGAATCGGCCTTGTCCCCTCGGGATTCCGCGTGGGCTGACAGGACCAGCGTCTCCATGTGGCCTTCTCTGCCTCCCTCCGTGTGGCATTTGAATCAACAGCCAGGAGCCTAACCAGATAGGAGACGGGAGGAGAGGCCAGAAGGTCTGTGAGTCCTCCCTCCCACCACCCCAGGCTGTCCCCTCATCACCAGGAATGTGGGCGGGTTTAGGTTCAGTCACAGGAGAAGGGATGACACAGCTCCTGGTCTGTAGTCATGGCAACAGAAGGTAAATCTTAGAATGAAGAATACTTTCCAAAAAGAAGAGTTTGTTTCTTGCTACCAGATGTTTACAGCTTCATTTTTGGAAATAAATATGATTTGGGGGTTTTGAAAAGCTTTAAAAAAAATCTATTTTAAAGGTTCAGTGTGTTTTTTAAAAATAATAAAAAACACCTTTAAAGTGAAAAACTGCATTATATTGACTACAATCCCATGTGCTTAGCCACTTTCCTGGCTTTTAAGTTGTTTGCTTCTTGGGAATCGCAGAGTTTTCTGATTCACTCACCGAGGCACAAAGCATGGGGCCCATACCACCCACACCGCCGCTGGCAGGTGGGGACTCTGGTGAATGAGGGCAGGAGAGGGAAGCTTCAGATTTGCTTGTTGTGACATGAATCCACAAGATTCCAAAACGTGGAATTGAGAAGCAGAATGAAGAGACAGTTCCCAGTCCTTCTCTGTGTTATGTGTAGAATAAGAACCACTGAATTTTTCATTTATAAACTGAGATTTAAGTAACAATTGTACTTCTCTAGTAATTGGCATTATTCTTATATAGAGGCCTGGTGCACAAAATTTGTGCATGGGGGGAGGGGGTGTCCCTCAGCCTGACCTGCATCCTCTCTAATCCGGGAGCCCTCAAGGGATGTCCTACTGATGGCTTAGGCCCACTCCCTGTGGTTCTCTGCTCTCTATGGAGCCTGCCTGCTCCACACCATGGCATGGAGAACAGAGCCCAGGCCATCTGTGTCCTTACCATGAGCAATGCATCTGCACAGCCCAGAGAGGGTGGAACCAGGTTGTGTGAGGCCCATGAAGGCCATCCCTTGGGTACCCAGAACTTCTGGTGTGGCACTAATAACCTGCAGTGTGGGCAGGCCACTCCCATCCAGAGGTTGGCATGCATTTAAGTAGTTTTATTTACATTTTCTCATCAACAAGCTTTTAGCTCCCTTAGAAATGGGGTTGATTCATGATACATTTTTTGTAGTAACTGGAATGCTTTGGTTAAAATATACATAACCTATGTATTAAACAGGGGATATGCAAATTGACTACCATGCTGTCACAAAGATGGAGGCACCCACAGCAGAGATGAGGTTTCTGTAACACAGGATGACTGCACCCACAGCTGAGGCCAAGTTCCCATAGCGAGTCTTAACAAGCAGTCAGCAGAGACCTAAGGCTGCATGGTGCTGGGCTGGGGCAGGGAACCTGCGGCTGTGCCTCCCACACAGTGGGGCTTGACAGGGGACCTCAGGCCACGCACCCTGTCCCCCACCCGCTCCAGGCCAGGCCGCAGCACCCACCCCCAGCCCAGCGGGGCTTGACAGAGGACCTCAGACCACGCCCCTTATACGTTAAGACTTGACAGAGGATCTCAAGGTGCACCCCCCACCCAGCACCAGGCCAGGGGACCTGAGGCTGTGCCCTCCACCAGGCGGGATTTGATGGGATCTCAGATTGCACCCCCTGCCCGGCGGGACTTGATAGGAGACCTCAGGCCATGCCCCCTGCCCTGGCGCTGGGCTGGGGGACCTGAGGCTGCACCCCCTGCCTGGCAGGGCTTGACAAGGGTGGGGACTGCCAGGTCTGGATCTTGTCCAATGGGGGTGGGGCAGCTGGATCTGGGTATCCTGTGATTTCAAAGCATGTTTAGCTGGGCAGGGACTTGACTCTGGGTCCCGCAGCATGCCCCAGAGTCTGGCAGGAGGAAGATTTTCATATACATTTTACTAATTTTTTTTTTCATCTCTGACACTTCTATTATAGAGAAAAGGCAAATAGCAATATTAAAATATTTCCTCCTTGCCGAAACCGGTTTGGTTCAGTGGATAGAACGTCATCCTGTGGACTGAAGGGTCCCAGGTTCAGTTCCGGTCAGAGGCATGTACCTTGGTTGCCGGCACATCCCCGGTGGGGGTGTGTGCATGAGGCGGCTGATCGATGTTTCTCTCTCATCGCTGTTTCTGACTTTCTATCTCTCTCCCTTCCTCTCTGTAATAAATCAATAAAATATTTTTTAAAAATAGTTCCTCTACTTAATCCCCTTTTAATGTGCATGAATTTTATGCACTGGGCTACTAGTCTATATATATATATATAAAAAGCCAGCGACCGGAACGCTATAATGACCAAAATGACCAGTTGCTATGATGCCCACTGCAGCCAGCGAACTGGCCTGATCAGGGGAAGGTCCAGCTGGCAACCTCCAGTAGCCCCTCCCCCAACTCAGCCCTGCCCCAGATTGGTCCCCCCCACCCCGTACTAATCATGGGCTGGGCTGGCCAGCCAACCCCTGGCCAGCCCCACCCCTAATAATCCCTCCACACTCTGATCAGGGGCAGGGCCAGCTAGCCAACCACTCATGGCCCCTCCCCCTGACTGTCCCGCCCCTGATCACTCCCCCCCCCATTCAGGGGTGGAGCTGGCCAGCCAACCTCCCACAGCCCCTCCCCCAAGGCCCATGGCTCATATCCCCTCCCCCTGGCTGCATAGTATTCCATGGGATAAATGTACCTCAGCTTTTTTTCCTCACTCTTCTACTGATGGACACTTGGGCTGTTTCCAGATCTTAGTTATTATAAATTGTGCTGCTATTAACATAGGGTGCATACATTCTTTTTGTTTGTTGTTTGGGGGTTTTAGGATATATTCCTAGAAATTGTATCTCTAGGTCAAATGGGAGTTCCACTTGTAATTTTAAAAAGAAACTTCATACAGTTTTCTATAATGGTTGCACTGGTCTGCATTCCCACCAGCAGTGTACTAGGGTTGGTTCCCTTTTGTCCACATTCTCACCAGCACTTGTCATTTATTGATTTGTTGAGGGTGGTCATTCTGACAGGTGTGAAGTGATACCTCATTGTTGTTTTGATTTGCATCTCTCTGATGATCAGTGAATTTTAGCATTTTTTTTCAGATGTGTCTTGGCCTTTTGTATGTCCCCCTTAGAGAAGTGTCTATTTAGATATTTTGCCCATTTTTTAATTGGATTGTTTGTCTTCCTTTTGTTAAATTGTATGAGATCTTTATATATTGTCGACATTTTGAAAGATAGCCTTGTTGGATAGAGTAATCTTGGTTTCAGATCCTTTCTTTTCATAAGTGTGAGTACTTCCTGCCATTCCCTTCTGGCTTGTAGAGTTTCTGATGAGAAATCAGCTGATAGCCTTATGGGAACTCCTTTGTAGGTAAGAAATTGCTTTTCTCTTGCTGCTTTTAAGATTATTGCTTTGTTTTTAATTTTTGGCATTTTAATTGTGATGTGTCTGGTTGTGGGTCTATTTGGGTTCTTCTTGCTTGGGACTATGTCTCCTGAACGTGTTTGACTTTTTCCTTCACCAGGTTAGGGAAGTTTTCTGCCATTATTTCTTTTTTATATTTTTTAAATATATTTTATTGATTTTTTGACAGAGAGGAAGGGAGAGGGATAGGAAGTTAGAAACATCAATGAGAGAGAAACACTGATCAGCTGCCTCCTCCACACTTCCTACTGGGGATGTGCCTACAACCAAGGTACATGCCCTTGGCCGGAATCAAACCTGGGACCTTTCAGTCTGCAGGCCGACACTCTATCCACTGAGCCAAATTGGTTAGGGCTGCCATTATTTCTTCAAACATGTTCCCTATCCCTTGCTCACTTTCTTCTTCTGGTACTCCAATTATGGGAATATTGTTAGATTTCATGTTGTTGCATAGCTCCTTTAAACTGTCCTCCTGTGTTGTTATTGTTCTCTGATTGAGTGATTTTTTTTCTATCTGTCTTCTAATTCACTGATCTGATCCTCAGCTTCCCCTCATCTGCTGTGTATTCTTTCCAATGTGTTCTTCATTTGTGCTATGTCATTCTTTATTTCTGTTTCCCAGTTACTATATCCTTTTTCTTGCTGTTGAGCATCTTTGCTGTCATTATTCTGAACTATATGTCAGGTAAATTATTTATCTCCATTTCATTTATCTCTTCTTCTGGAGAATTCTCTTGTCCTTTCACTCGGGGGTTATTGTTGTTGTTGTGTGTGTATCTGTGTCCCCACTTTGGCTGCCTGTTTGGTTTGTAACTATGTATTAGGTAGATCTGCTACTAAGTGGGCTGGCAGCCCCACCCTTTTTCTGGGACCCACACAACAGATTTCTTGGAGCAACTCATTCCTTGCTTTTTTCAGACTACTCGTTTCCTATGTGCATCCTTCAATTAGGGAGAAAATATGTGAACTGCACCTAATATGTTGTTACCAAGAAAATAGACTCCTTAGTAAGCTTCTGTGTTATGAATTTCAATAAAACATGAATTGTGTAACTCAGTGCAGGCAATGATTTTTGATAGGTTTGAAAACACTGTAATGCAATGGCATCAATATTTACATTTTTACTGTAAAATGTTCTTAAATGTTTCAAGAAACAATCACATAAAATTTTCTGTCAATAGATTTTCTTAGCTATTAATGTTTTTTCCTTTTTCTAACCTCAGGTCAAATATTTTTTTTTATCAGTAATATTTATTTCAACATTATTTGCATTGTCTTTTCAATCTCCCTTGGCTGGGCAACATTTATGCATCCATCCACACAGTTCTCTCCCCTGTACTAAGTCATTGTGCTCCACCAAAAACAGCAGATCTGTTACCCAAGGTGAGAATATTCATCTCTTTCTCCTTCATATCAGCACTGTCTGCATGCACAACACCAGCCCTGCCTGAATGAACGTGACCATGACAACATGCAGTTGCAGAAGCAAATCCCCAGGAGGTGGCAGCAATTGTCAGCATTCCAGTTCATTTCCAGCAGGTAAAGCACAGGTACATGAGCCCTTTTCACCTCTCACCCGCTCAGCCTTCTTGGGTCCTCAAGCACTTCTCACACCTGTCACCTTCATCTTCCCTTCCCACGGCCCACATGGAGTCCCTTGCAGGCATGTGCCTGTCCCTTGGCTCTTCATCAGCTCCTGGGCCCCATGCTTACTGGGGACTCAGCATACTGTCTGTAATGTGTATGCTACCTCCCACTCACTTCATCTCTGCCTGCAACAGATGACTTTATTCTTATTTTTGAGTGGTAGTCACTTTCACAGCAGAAATTGGTACAACTCCAACTATTTCTCTCAGAAAAACTATTAATTTATAAATTAATTGAATATATTTTTGTCTTTTCTCATATAAACCACTGTTAATATTTTCTGACATTATAAATATATATCTCAAACACTTTTACTATTGTCTATTACTATTTCTAAAAACTATTACTATTTCTAATATATATATTAGAAGCCCAGTGCATGAAATTCATGCACTGGGGAGAAAGGGGGGTCACTCATCCCAGCCTGAATCCTTCCCAATCTGGGACTCCTTGAGGGATATATGACTGCTAGTTAAAGCCTGATCCCACCAGACATTCGGACATCCCTCTCACAATCTTGGACTGCTGGGTCCTAATTGCTCACCTGCCTGCCTGCCTGATTTCCCCTAACTGCTTCTTGCTGCCAGCCTGATCACCCCCTAACTGACTGCTCCCCTGATGGCCTGATTAACACCTAATTGCTTCCCTGCTGACCCAATTGCCCTACTGCCCTCCCCTGCCGACCTGATCTCACCCCCAACTGCCCTCCCCTGTTGGCCTAATGGCCTCCAACTGCCTTCCCCTGCAAGCCTGCCCCCCCCCTCCTAAACAGCCTTCCCTTGCAAGCCTGGTCCCACCAACTGCCCTCCCCTGCAGTCCAACTCCCAACCAACTGCCCGCTTCTGTCAGCCTGATTGCCCTCAACTGCCCTCCCCTACTTACTTGATCTCACCCCCAACAGCCCTTCCCTACCATCCTGATCTCACCCCAACTGCTTTCCTCTCCTGGCCCGATCTTGCCCCCAACTTCCCGCCTCTGCTGACCAATTTGGTTCTGATTGGTTGGTTTCTATGCCAGTCAGCATCAAAAGCCATGACTCCTAGGCAGCCATTGGCTCCTCACAATTCACCAGATTTGGTTCTGATTGGTCAGTTTCTATGCCAGTCAGTTTCAAAATCTCCACCTCCTAGGCAGCCATTGGCTCCTTGCAATTCACTCAGATTTGGTTCTGATTGGTTGGTTTCTATACATGCAGCCTGGTGAACGGTTGGGCCTTCCGGTTGTTGCAGATATGATGGATCCAGGGTTTTTATATATTGGGGTGTATAGATGGATGGATGGGTAGATAGATGATAAGTAGATGAGTAAGAGTACATATGCACTGGACTCTGCCCTCAGTTTCTGGCACAGAGCTCCTAAGTAGTAAAAACCAGCCATGCACACAACACACACACACACTTGCATACAATTACATACACATCTGTACGCACACAACAAAGGGGAGAAGACTTCTTTGGTTGGAGGGATGCCTCATAGATGGTGCTGGACTCCTTCCCCATGATCCCACCAGTGACCCTGGAAATATCACCAGAAGGTCTTGATTCTAAAAAGGCAGGTTTAAAAAAATAAACTATATATCAATATATTGTTGATGGCATTACAAATGTCTCCCATTTACCTTGCCTTCACCCCCTCCTCCCAACTCCTCTCCGCCTCCCCAGGTCTTCACCACCCCATTGCCCAAGTCCATGGGCTATGTATATCCTATCTAATAAAAGGGTAATATGCAAATTAACCGTCATGCCAGAAACCAATCATTGTCACTAATAGAGAGATGTGAACAGGGAATTCGAAAGGTTGGTCAATCTTAATTGCTCTGAAAGGTAGGAGCTAGTCACTCATTGTTTAGTTGATACATTGGTAACTAAAGCATCCTCCACCTGTTACTCTTATGTAAGTTCTTGCTGATTGACTATAATGGGAATTTCCTGCCTAAAGGATATGAGTGTATCTCATAACCTTAATGAAGGGATAGAAAGGCCAAAGCAAGGTGGTAGTCCTCTCCCTAGATGTGGGCTCCCACCTGGCCCACCAGTATTCCCAAATTAATACTTTTCTAGTCTCCATTGTGTGTGGCCTTCTACAGAACCCAAACCCTGAACAGGAACCCTGAACCATGTGGGACATGAAAGAGTCTCCCACACCATCACTCCATCACAAAGATGGTGGTGTCCATAGCCACAAGATGTCAGTGCCCAGTCCTCTCAGCCCTGCCAGAGTCCCCTAGTCCTGAGGGAGGGGGCAGCTGCTGAGAGTGGGCAGGGTGAGCGGCCTGGCAGAATGTAACGAGGCAAGCATTCCACCCTGAACACAGAGAGCCTCTGGACAGCGGGCATAGAGTGGCCAGGCCCTGCAGAGAGCTACTGGTGCACGGATTTGTGCACAAAGCTACTGGTAAGTCCATAAGTCCTTTGGTTTATCTCTCCTTATATCCCCTCCCCCACATCAAGGTATATCTGTCTATTCCATGCCTCCCTGCTACAGTTCTTATTTTGCTAGTCACTTCATTTTGTTCATTAGATTTCACAAATAAGTGAATTCATGTGATATTTGTCTTTCTTTGACTGGCTTATTTCACTTAGCATAATAGTCTACAGATCCCTCCATGCTGTCCTAAAGAGTAAAAGATACCTCTTTTTTTATAGCTGTATAGTATTCCATGGTGCAACTGTCCCACAGCTTTTTTTTTAATCCATTCATCTACTGTTGGGCACTTGTGTTGTTTTCAGATTTTAGCTATTCTAATATATAAAAACCCTGGGTCCATCACATCCACAGCAACCAGAGTCTCCAACTAACGCCCAGGCTGTGCACACAGCAGGCTCTGGTGGGTGGGGACATGTGTCAGCAGAGACAGGTGTGGGGGAGGCAGGGCTGGCACTCACACTCATTCACAACTGTACACACACACAGACACACAGCGCCCACCAGCTCACAGCCTTTTCTCCCTTCTCTCTCTCCCTCCCAGCTCACTCTTGGGCCTCTCTCAGAATGAAGAAACAAAGCAGCCTGGGTCTGAAGAGGCCTTGATGGAAGGGAGGATGGGCAGAGGGAGGTTTTCTGATTCTTTCTGATTGTGTTTTGGAATATTGTATGTTTCTAGGAATTTGTCCATTTCATCACATTATCCAACTTGTTGGCATATAGTTGTTCATAGTATTTGCTTATAATACTTTATATTTGTGGTGTCCATTGTTATATTGCCTCTTTTATTTCTGATTCTATTTATTTGGGTTCTCTCTCTTTATTTCTTGATGAGTTTGGCTAATGTTTCATCAATCTTGTTTACCTTTTCAAAGAACCAGCTTCATTGATTTTTTTTATTTTTGATTTTTTTTTTTTAGTTTCAATGTCATTTATTTTTGCTTTCATTTTTATTATCTCCTTTCTTCTACTTCCTCTGGGCTTTTCTTGCTGTTCTTGTTTCTCAAGGTAGGCCTGTAATGCTATGAACTTCCCTGTCAGGACTGTTTTCACTGTGTCCTATAGGTTTTGGGTGGTTGTGTGTTCATTTTCATTTGTATCCAGCAAGTTTTTAATTTTTTGCTTGATCTCATTGGTAAACCATTCATTCTATCTAAGAAAGATATAATATGCAAATCACTCCAACACACAATATGGCTGCAGCACATGGACACATGATGGCCAGCAGGGGAGAGCAGTTGGGAGGAACCAGGTCTGCAGGGGAGAGCAATTGTGGGGGGGGGACCAGGATTGCAGGGGAGGACAGTTAAGAGTGACAAGGCATGCAGTGGAGGGCAGTTAGAGGTGACCATGCTGACAAGGAGGGCAGTTAGCGGTGACCAGGCCTATAGGGGATGGTAGTTGGAAGTGACCAGGGCAGTTGGGGGATACCAGGCCTACAGGGGAAGGCAGTTGAGGGATACCAGGCATACAGGGAAGGGAAGTTGGCGGTGACCAGGCCTTCAGGGACGGGGCAGTTAGGGGAAACCAGGCTAGCAAGGGAGGGTGGTTAGGGGTGACTGGGCTAGCAAGGGAGGGCAGCTGGAGCTGACCAAGCCTGCTGAGCAGGACAGTTAGAGGTGACCAGGCCTGCAGGGGAGGTCAATTGAGGGCAACCAGACCGGCAGGGAAGGGCAATTTGGGCAACCAGGCTGGAAGGGAGGGCAGTTAGGATCAATTGGGCTGGCAGGGGAGCAGTTAGGCTTGATCAGTCTAGGAGGGGAGTGGTTAGGGGATGATCAGGCTGTCAGGCAGAAGCAATTAGGGGCAATTGGGCAGGCAGACTGATGAGCAATTGAGAGATAGCAGTCCTGGATTGTGAGAGGGATTCCAGATTGCAGGCTGGGCTGAGGGACCCACACCACTCCCCCACCCCCATGCATGAATTTCATGCACCGGGCCTCTAGTCTTACCTAATAATAGACAAACATGTAAATTGACCATACCTTCGCTATGCTAATAGTTAATCAGAGTGACTATGCAAATTAACCCAAAGAAGATGGTGGTTAATTTGCATACATAGGCGCCCAGCGCCTGTGTCCCAGGAACATCCTGGCACCCAGGTCATTGTGAGGTAAGGCCTGGGCAGGAGCGGACCCCCGGCGGTCAATCGCAGGGAACAGGGGTTTTACTCCTGCCCAGGGCTGAAATCCTCAGCCGGAGGCTTTCGGCCTGATGCAGGAGCGGACCCCTGTGGTTGATCACCTGGGCAGGACCCAGTCCGCAATTGGTGTGAACTACAGAGGAAACACCTTTTCTGATTGCACATTGGCTAAGCTTCCTGTACGCCACTGGTAATATTCTTAGTGACTTGGGTAATAAGAATCCAAGAAGGTGATCTAGGGTTTTTCCGCCTCACTTTTGGAGAAAAAAATGAAGGTCCGCTGCTGGAGGGCTAAGAAATGTCATATCCTGCCCTTGCCGGTTTGACTCAGTGGATAATGCCTCGGCTTGCCTACCAAAGGGTCTGGGTTTGATTCTGATGTAGGTTGCAGGCTCCTCCCTGACCGGGGCCCAGATCAGGAGGCAACCTGATCATGCAGGAGGCAACCAATCAAAATGTTCCTCTCACTTTGATGTTTCTCTCTGTCTTTCCCTTTCTCTTCCACATTCTCTAAAAGTCAATATCCTCAGGTGAAGAAAAAAGAAAGAAAGAAAGAAAGAAAGAAATGTCATAGCCTATGAAAGACACATCTTGAAAATTCCTAAAGAAAGTTGTCATTTTTTCTTGGTGGAAGGACTGGAGTCTGTGTTGATGAAAACACCTTGGTGTCTGTGGTGACTGGCAGTGGCTGCAGCAGCGGGGTGATGGGGCTGGTGCCTTCCCTGATCAGCCTGGTAACCTCAAGCAAAGGGAGGCCAGACTGAGGCTCATCCCCTGAGAGCTCCCAGTATGTGAGAGGGGGCAGGTTGGGCTGACAGATCCCTCATTCCCCAGTGCACAAATTTCATGCACCAGCCCCTAGTTGGTTAATAACATGCTATTTAACCTCCATGTATTAAAATGTTGTTTTTTATCGTAGTTGATTTCTAACTTCATGCCACTGTGATCTGAGAAGATGCTTAATATGATATCAATATTTTGGGGTTTGTATTGTTTTTTGTCATAACATGTGGTCTATCTTTGAGAATTCTAGGTACACTTGAGCAGAATGTGTATTCTGCAGCTTTGCAGTGAAATGGTTTATGAATATCAGTTAGTTCCATCTGATCTAGTGCATCACTCTGTTGATTTTTTTGTCCCCATTGAAGTCAGTGGGGAGTTACATTTTCTTACTACGGCTGTATTGCTGGCAGCCTGTTCCTTAAAGTCCATGGAGAGTTTTCATACGGATGCGGGTGCTCCTACATCGGGTGCCTGTGTTTTTAAGGCTCTATCTTCTTGTTGAATCATTTCCTTTAGTACCATACAGTGGTCTTCTTTGTCTTTTCTCATGGCCTTTGTTTTGAAGTCTTATTTTGTCTATTACCCCAACTTTTGTTACCCCAGCTCCCCCCCCCCTTTCCATTTGCATGGAATATTTGTTTCCATCCCTTCACTCTCACTCTATCTTTTGTTCTGAGGTGGGTTTCTTGTTGATAGCATATATGGGTTATGTTTTCTTATCCCTTCAGTCATCCTATGTCTTTGAGTGGATTATTTAATTCTTTTATACTTAAGGTTATTATTGATAGGTATTTATTTATTGTCATTTTCTTTTTTTTATGCTTATGATCCTCTCTCTCTCCTTTTCTTTTTCTTAAAGCAGTCTCTTTAACACTTTTGATTGTTGATTTGGTGGTAATGTACTCCTTTAACTTTTTTTTTTTTTTTTTTTTTTTTTGGTCTGGAAAGCTTTTTATTTCACCTTTAAATGATAGCTTTCATGGATACAGTATCTTAGATCTAGGCCCTTGCTTTCTATTACTTTGAATACTTCATGCTACTCCCTTCTGGCCTGGAGTGTTTCCGTTGAGAAGTCAGGGGCTGGTGCAGGGACACAGCCAGGGCGCTCCTTTAGCCGAGGCCTGCACTGGCCACAGATGTGGCTAAAGGCGGTCCAGGCCACAGGCTCACTGCGGCTCAGGCTGCCCCAGCCACACAGTTAGGTCGTGACCCTCTGGGTCTCTGCACTCTGTAGGGGTGAATTTTACCCCTGCCTTCATGTCTATAAATGCTTACCCCTAGGTGCCACTCTTATTGGATGATAAAATAATGTCCAGATTCTGTGCTGGGCCTAATGCAGCCTGGAGGATGGAGAGGCAGTCTCTGGGGTGGGAAATGGGAGTTTTAACAGACACAGCTCAGCCTCAGGAGGCGGTGGACACACAGCGGTTGCCAAATAACAGCCTCTGGTCCACGGCGGCCAGGGCAGGTCACAGGCTGGTCACAGGTCGCAGGGCTGAACCCCTACTCTGAGGCAGTGCCTCCTCTCGCTGCTGCTCTGAGCTGCCAGCAGCCCCGACCCCAGCCCAGTGGATGAGGCTTCTTGTGGTTGACGAGTCATTCTGACACCCAAAGGGCTGAGCCAAGGGCTTTCCCTGGGGTCTCGCGATGCCGAAGAATGAGCTCCGTGGACCAGAAATTTAAGCAAAGGTGACAAACATCCTATATAATAAAAGCCTAATATGCTAAGTGTCCAACTGTTCATTCGACCGTTTGACCAGTCACTATGATATGCACTGACCACAAGGGGACAAGCTCTCCGACCAGTAGGTTAGCTTGATGCTGGGGTCCAGCCAATCGGGACTGGGCAGGTCCAGCTGGACATGCCCTGGAGCCCTCCCGCAGTCCTTTTGTGGCTGGCCAACCTCCCATGACCCTCTCTGGCCCCAATCGTGCACTGTTGGGTTCCCTTGGCCTGGCCTGCTGGAGAGTCAGGCTGAGGGACCCCACTGGTGCATGAATCTGTGTATCCGGCCTCTAGTTTATTATAAGCAGATTCAGACTCCCTGCACGGGGCCCAATAATGGGGTGTACCTGTGCTGCAAGCCTGCTCTGTGTCACCTGATTGACTCCCTCCTTGTTCTTGCCCAGCAACGGACCTGGGCGTCCCTGCTCCTATGCATCCATCTGTTCACCTTGCTGCAGGCCCTCCCTCGGGGCCCAGGCCTCCCACTCTGATTCTGAAATCATCCCATGGTTCCTGCCGGGCTGGTTCCTGTGATGAGGCTGCTCAGGCTGCGTGTCTGCCCTGCCCACGTGCCTGCCCTGTTTCTCACGGGCCTGCCTGTCGGCCTGCGACCACGCTCACTCCTCTCCATTCCTGTGGCAGCCACATCCCACTGGTTCCATCCCTGTTCACACAGGGACATGCTTCTGCCTGCAGGCATGCCCTGCCTCAGGCCCAGTGGCTGTGCTCATTGTGTGTCTGTTGTTACAGCCAATGCTGGGACCACGTGCCCACCTATGCCTGCCTGTGCCTGCCCATGCCCCCGTGCCCACCCATGCCCCCTTACCCATCCATTTCCATGTTCCCCTGCTAGTGGATGGGGCTGGGATTCCCGCAGGCCACCAGCACCCATGCCACCCTATGTGGTTGGGAGAACAGCCCAAGGACCCGCCATGGACCACGTGGCTTCTTCTTGTGTCAACTCCTGACTAGTGCCCATCTTTCCAGCTGATCAGATGTAACAGTTAATAGTAGAATTTTATCCAAGGTTTCTTGATGGGATGATAGGGCCTGGGGTGGCTCCCTGATATCAGAATCTTATTTTTATTTATTTGTTGTTAATCCTGATTTGAGGGTATTCTTTTATAGATTGGGATGGAGGAAGGGAGGGAGTGGAAGAGGCAGGAAGAAAGAGAGAAAAAAACATTATGTGCCAGAGACACATTGATCGGTTGCTTCCCACACACACCCCAACTAAGCTGAGGATCGAACTTGCAGCCCAGATATGCGCCCTTGACCCGGAATAGAACCTATGACCCTTTGGTACCCAGGACGATGCTCTAACCACTGAGCTACCCAGCAGGCCATCCACTTTGGGTCTTAGATTTGTGTCAGCAGCTTGTGAACGGAGAGGCCCTGCCAGGGACTCCCACAGGAGCCAGCACTGCTCCTTCCCATTCAGTGTAGCCTGCTCCTGCCGGAGGCCACACCACAGAAGAACTGTGACCCTGAGGCATCTTGTCACTCACTCGGCAGACGCTGCTCACCCTTTGTGAGCAGCCATGCTCTGGCACGAAGCTCTGACACCGAACCAGACGCGATGACGACCCAGGCCATCGCTCAGGTGGGTCGCCTGCCCCGGGCAGCAGCTCGGCGCCCCCCTGCCACCGCAGCCTCTGCAGTTGAGGGTTGAGCTTGAATTTTCAACAGAAATTTTAAATGATGCGGTAAGTCCAGTGAAAGCTCAAGGCTGGCATCATACATCTGAAAAAACAAAATTTAAACAAAGTAAAAATCCAGAAAATGTACAGGTTGCTGTGACGTTGACTCTCCCTGATGGCTTTCCTAGCTTCCTCTCCTCTCTCCTCCGGTGCTGGCCTGGCCTGGCCACCAGGCGCCCAGGCCACACTGCCTGCTGCTCACAGCTCTTCCCTTTGTTCCGGGTTAAATCTTTTCCCCTGAGCCCTCTAGCCCGGTTCCTTACAGCGCCTTCATTTTAAAATTCTTTCTTCGCTGGTAACTCGCCTTTTTTCTAAAACGTTTTGAAGAGTTTTCTGCGGTGAGGGAACCAGGACACAGGGACATTTTGAAACACGATGTTCTGCAGTTTACAAAGCTCCTGCGTGAGGACCGGGAGCATTAAAGAGCGGTGCCGCCTCCAGCCTCCGGGCAGGACGGCGCGCTGTCTGTTCCCCAGGTTCTGGGTCAGCGGCCCTGCTGAGCCCTGGCCTGCGGGCCCCCTCCCCCCACCCCACCCCCAGCATCTCTTCCCTCCCTGCCCTGGGCCAGCTCGGACTCCCTCCCCTTTCAGCCATTCCTGGTGCTAATGCCTTGTAATGCCTTGGAGTGGGTGTTTCTCAGACGGCTTTGGGGGTTAGAAAAGTGGAACTGACCAGAATGGGATGAGGTGGGGAGGGGGGATTGATCAGGTGCGTTGGGGACTGACAGTGAGGAGCTGGGTGCAGGCAGGGCCCAGGGCTGGAACGAGCTGGGGAGGGAGGGAGGAGCCTGCAAATAAAGAAACTACTTACATGTTAGTTCTGTGTCTGCGTGGCTTTCAGAGAGAAAACAAATTATTTAAATCTTTGAAAACGACAGTTATTTAGTACTTGAAGATTACTAGATAGAAACAATCAGATTCAAAATAAAACGTCAAAGTATCACATTAGGAAAATTTGATAACAACAATAAAATCCACATAATTTAGGTTTCACACTTTACTATTTCATTCAAAGTTGTTTTCTAAACTGAGCTTTCCTTTTCAGGCATTTGGTCATAATTGGTGATTATTTAATTGGTGCTAAGTACATAAAAATGAAGAAAAATGCAGAAACTCCAACCGGAAGTAGAGGAGTTGCAATTTGAAGAGAGGTAAATTTGGCGCCTCATTAAGCCAGGGTTTCTGAGGTCCCTCCTTAAATTACAATGTCACATCTTGAGCTTTGGAAAGACCATTTGAGATGCTTTTTTATTTTCAAATGTCTCATTTTCCGATTCTCTGTCCATTCAGTGGACAGAACCTGTGCACAGACTCACTCTCTCCCTTGTGGCAGCACTAAGATTTGCAGTCAGCAAACAGGTTTATCACTTCTCCTCCCTGAACTGAGGGATGCAACCACACCGACCACTAATTAACTGACACACACACACACATACACTCACACTCAGACACTCTCACTCACCCACACTCACAAACACATACACCCACACAAATACACTCACACACTCTCACTCACACACACATACACATACACTCACACATACACACACACACTCACATACACTTTCACTCACACACACACTCATGCACACATACACTCACACTCAGACACACATACACACACACATATACTCACACTCATATACTTTCACTCACACACTACACTCATACACACATACACTCACACTCACACATACAATCTCACTCACACTCACATACTCATACACTCACTCATACTCTCACACACACATACACATACACTCACACACACTCTCACTCACACACTCACACACACACACTCACACCCCACACTCACATCCTACACTCTCACACACATACACACACACACACACACACACACACACTCACACACACACACTCACACACACACACTCACACCCTACACTCTCGCACACATACACACACACACACACACACATACATACACACACACACTCTCTCACACAGGATTTGCAGTGTGTCAGTCCTTATGGTTTAGGATAAGAATCTGTTTGGTCCAGAAATGCATAAATCTTGTATTAAAATAATAATTACTATTTTTATTAATAGAATTAATATTAACTAATATTGAAATTTGTGCAGGGGGTGGGGGGCGGCGTCCCTCAGCCCAACCTGCACCCCCTCCAATTCTCCTTGGGTGATGTCTGACTACCTGTTTAGGCCCAATCCCACTTCGGACCAAAACAGGCAGTCAGGCATCCCTTTCACAATCTAGGACTGCTGGCTCCCAACTACTCGTCTTCCTGCCTTCCTGATTGCCCCTAACCGCTTCTGCCTGTCAGCCTGATCACCCCCTAACCACTCCCTTGCCAGCCAGATCGACGCCTAACTGCTCCCCTGCCAGCCTGATTGTCCCCAACTGCCCTCCCCTGACGCCCCGGTCACCCCCAAATGCCCTCCTTTGCATATTCCCTCTTTATTAGACATGGTTTTTTCTTTAGCATATTGGACAATCCAAACTGGTTTGACTCAGTGGATGGAGCATTGGCCTGCAGACTCAAGGGTCCCGGGTTCAATTCTGGTCAAGGGCATGTTCCTTGGTTGGGGGCACATACCCAGTGGGAAGTGTGCAAGAGGCAGCTGACCGATGTTTCTCTCTCACAGATGTTTCTAGCTCTCTATCCCTTTCCCTTTCTCTCTGTAAAAAATCAATAAAATATATATTTTAAAAAAAGAAACATTTAAGACTCCTCTATATCTGCCTGGCTGGTGTGACGCAATGGTTAGACCCCAGGCTGCCACTGCTGGGAGGGGATCGCACTGTGGTCAGATTGAAACCCCAGCGCAGGCAGCCACTTCAGCCTGGCCAGGGATCTTCAGGTGGGGGTGCGCGACCCCGGCCCAGGCTGCCCACGCTGCCTGAAGATCCCATGGCCGGCCTGAGACCCCGGCCCAGGCTGCCCACGCTGGCCTGAAGATTCCATGGCCGGCCTGAGACCCTGGCCCAGCTGCCAACGCTGGCCTGAAGATCCCATGGCCGGCCTGAGACCCCAGCCCAGCTGCCAACGCTGGCCTGAAGATCCCATGGCCGGCCTGAGACCCCGGCCCAGGCTGCCAACGCTGCCTGAAGATCCCCTGGCCGGCCTGAGACCCCGGCCCAGGCTGCCAACGCTGCCTGAAGATCCCCTGGCCGGCCTGAGACCCTGGCCCAGGCTGCCAACGCTGGCCTGAAGATCGCATGGCCGGCCTGAGACCCCGGCCCAGGCTGCCAACGCTGCCTGAAGATCCCATGGCCGGCCTGAGACCCCAGCCCAGCTGCCAACACTGGCCTGAAGATCCCATGGCCGGCCTGAGACCCTGGCCCAGGCTGCCAACGCTGGCCTGAAGATCCCATGGCCGGCCTGAGACCCCGGCCCAGGCCGCCGCGGCCAGGGGATTGTGTGGTTGGGTGTGCAGCTCTGCTGCCCTGAGACCCCAGCACAGTTTTCCGCTGCTGGCCAGGGGTCGTGCAGGGCCCTGGAGCCTCCCAGCTGGACTCCCGGGCTGCCGCCACTGGGCAGGGATCACTGAGTGTTTGACGGGCACCTCCCAGCCAGACACCCTGGACTGCCCCCGCTGCGCAGACTTGGGGACTCTCGGGAGGCAAGAGAACTGGGTGCCGCCATCTTGTGGCTATGGGCGCTGCCATTTTTGTCGTGGAGTGATAGTTAATTTGCATATTACTTTTTTATTAGATAGAATACTATAATATATATTAATAATTATCATTATTTGTGTTGTCTGTTAAGAATGTATTCCAGAAAATGAAATATTTTATTGACATTATACTTATCCAGTTTCTAGGGGCCTGGTGCATGAATTTGTGCACTGTTGGGGTCCCTCAGCCTGACCTGTGCCCTCTCGCATTCTGGAACTACTTGGGGGATGTCAGAGAGCCAGTTTTGGCCCAATCCCTGCAGACCAGGCAGAGGGACCCTACATAGTATGCATATAAGATCTTTGGTTAATCTTTTTCTGCCCCCTTCCCCTCCCCCTTCCTTCTGAGATTCATCAGTCTGGTCCATATTTCCATACCTGTGCTTTGTCTGCCTCCTGGTGGTCAAATGACTCCCCCTGCCACCACCAAACCCTGGGGTCGGCCAGTCTCTTGGGCTTTTATATATAGTTTATAAGTATAGCAGTAAAATTATATATGTGTGCAGAGGGAGGGAGGAAGGGAGGGGTAGGAGAAGGGAGAGAGAATCTGCTAAACACCCCACCCACCTGCCAACAGAATGGGGAAGGCAGGGTTCAGAAGCATCAGCCTGCTGCCACCCAGTGGTGAAGCGCAGTACTGCAGCTTCATCTTGAGAATGAGCACAGGAGGGTCCCAGGATCAGAAATGTCTTCAGGATCAAGAATGAAAGAGCTTTCAAAGAACTCAGGATCCTGGCAGCCTCTAGAGCAGTGGGCCTCAACCTTCCTAATGCCGCGGCCCTTTAATCAGTTCCTCACGTTGTGGTGACCCCAACCATAAAACTATTTTTGTTGCTACTTCAAAACTGTGATTTTGCTACTGTTATGAATTGTGATGTAGATATCTGTGTTTTCCGATGGTCTCAGGCCACCCTGTGAAAGGGTCGTTCGACCTCAAAGGGGTTGCGACCCACAGATTGCGAACCTCTGCTCTAAAGGATTCACACACTCTCTGCATCCTAAATAGCACGCCTGGCCAAGTTAGGCCCAGAAACACAATGTTGTCCTTATGCACACAGGTTTCTTTTCAAAGTTTTTGGTCGCTCTTTCAGCAATCACTGATTCTAAGTGACAAGGTAACATCTTTCTGAGCTAATCACTCTCCATTTTAATAAACAGAAGCATCTCGTCAGGTCAAGTAGAAAAATTCTGTGTTTAATAGTCTAAGAATAGCACGACCTCTTTTCTATCCTTTTTTCCTGTCATCTCTTACTTCGATACCACGTGTTCATCCCTAAGACACTCGCACACACTCACAAACTCACACACATACGCACCCAATTACATGCAGACATATACTCATATACACTCACACACTCACACTCATACACACCCTCACACACATACATTCACACTCACACACACACACACTCAAACACACACACACACTCACAAACTCACACACATATATATTC
This sequence comes from Pipistrellus kuhlii, assembly GCF_014108245.1. NCBI lineage: Eukaryota > Metazoa > Chordata > Mammalia > Chiroptera > Vespertilionidae > Pipistrellus > Pipistrellus kuhlii. The sequence goes on along the minus strand of NW_023425449.1, from coordinate 45,867,548 downwards.
ATACACACACACACACTCTCTCATACACTCACACACACACCACACAGACACAACTCACACACACATACATACCCAATTACATGCAGACATATACTCATATACACTCATACACTCATACACACACACACACTCACACACACTCACAAACTCACAAACACACTCACACACATACATTCACACACACTCACACTCACACACTCACAAACACACACACATATACTCATACACACTCACAAACACACACTCACACACACAAACACAGACACACACACACTCACACACAAAAACTCACACACTCACACACACTCAAACACTCACACACACTCACACACACACACACTCACACACACACACACACACTCAGACACTCACACTCACACACACACTCACACACTCACACGGTCACACACTCAGACACTCAGACACACTCACACACTTACACACTCACACTCACACACACTCACACACTTACACACACTGACACAATCACACACTCACTCACACAGTCACACACACACTCACACACTCACACAGTCACACAGTCACACACTCACACACACACACTCACACAGTCACACACTCACACTCACTCACACACACACACTCACACACACACACACAAACACACTCTTACACACTGACACAATCACACACTCACACACACAGTCACACACTCACACAGTCACACAACCACACACTCACACACACACACTCACACAGTCACACACAGACACACACACACTCACACACACTCACACACACACAGTCACACACGCACACGCACACACACACACACT